>NW_026126427.1:0-128171 GCF_943737965.1 Phodopus roborovskii
CTTAAAATAAGAAAATGTGTTTCAGGATACAGGACATATCTGTTCAAAATGTGAGGCTGGCTTAGGATAGCATTTAAATACAACAAGAGTTATTTCTGAGCAAAAGGGAGTGACTGTTATGAGAAAAAAACTAAACAAAAGCAGAGTGACTTGAGAAGATGGCATTTGGTTTAGCAGAAGTGTTTCTCTCTCCTTCTGCGAGGTGTTTACACTCATCGGTGATGAAGGAGACATCATATCTCCTGAGCTGAGTGATAGCCAGGTGGCTGATGGGCCCTTCTCCAGCCTCAGCGTGCTTCAAAAGGAGCGGGATACCTTGGGAAGCAAGGCATTCTTCAGAGCCAACAGGTACATCATGGTGTCCTCCTTTTTTCTCTGGCTTTTCAGTCCATTCAGGATTAGCTTCTTAGCCCTACAACCACAGCCTAAAAGATCACACACCTCAGACAAATGCCCAGCTCCGTACTTAAAAAAAACGTCAACTTTAGGACGTTTGCTCTAGCTACAAGTAAAGCTTGTTAAAAAGGCACCCAATGGTCTCAAATGTCTGTTTCCATGTTGTAGAGAAGCTGGCATAACCAATAGTTGCCATTTAGTCTTTAATACACTCCAAACACAGAAGAAGCACAGTTATTCTCTATGGAGGACACTTTCTCAGCATCTCAAACAAAAAGATAACTGTGGGTCTATATCCCCAGGTCCTTTTGTTCATCTTTGTTCATGGTTTAATACTACAGTGTCCATGGACCTCTTGGTGATACCATGATTCATGGGTGCTTGAGACTCTTAGATAAAATAAAACAGTATTTGCATGTAATCTGTATGAACCCTAGTGCCTATCTGAGTCATCTCTACATGATGTGTTGTCCTCAGTATATTGTGACTGCTGGGTGAATGGCTGTGCGTGTTGAATACATGGCCACTGCACTTGCATTTGCCCTCACTATTTCAACCTAAGGCTGGTTAAATCTCAGCTGGAGAATCCCCACAAGCAGAGGACTCGCCGCTGTATTGGTATTTCTGCATTTGGTGAACGTGACAGGAATTCCTTGAGGGTGGTATGATATTCTGTGCGTCTTTATGTTAAAGGGTTGGCATCATGCCTAGTACAGAGTAGATGCTCACTAAATAATGCTGAGTGGGTGCTTTTATGTATGGATTTTGTCTAAAACCAGCTATTTAATAATTGTTGAAATTGGACATGCAGAGATTTATCATTCACTAATATCTTAGACGTAACACCAGCTTTGATTTCTGTCAAACTTGACAGAAATTTTCAACATCCCTGTTGCTACAGTCCTTTCTCATGTGTTCTATCTCTGACTGCTACCTGTGGCCTCAAGAATGACTCTCTGTATTGTTTTTAACAACAAGCATTTAGGAGGAGGAGGAGGAGAAGAAGAAGGAACTGAATGCCAGCTCATAATAAGAATGGGAAGGGGCTGTATCTATTCGGCGTTTTAATGGATTTTACTAGATTTTTAATCCACTTGGTTTTCCGTATATAGTTATGCTTGCAAAGTAAATTTTTTTTTATTTTTTTTAATGGAACATATGAGAGAGTTGATAGCCTACTCAGGCAAGCAAAGACATTTTTGCAAATAGGACCAAGATACAAAGTTGTAGGTGATTAACAGCTGAGTAAATTCATAGCACCAAAACTCACATATGAAGAAAACGTTCCAATCAAGGAGGGAAGTTGTGGAGTCCCATAACCCTTCAAGGACAAGAACACCACTCAAAAGAGATGAAGAAGAATCATTCAAATGTGGTAAAGGGTAAATGTCATCAAGAGAACAGAAAGAACTACAGACATATGCACATGCAACAACAGAGCATCTGAGGTATGAAAGGAGACACACTGCCACCCAAGAAACACACAGGACTTCACGGGTCACCCAGACAAAGTCAATGAGGGAAACACTTGAACTCCATATGGGGGAAAAGCATATCCCAGTCATAGGCTGAACATACATCCGTGCCACAGGGTGGTTTTCTTCTCCAAGGACACACAGAAAATTTGCCGGCTATGTGTCATCTATTAGGCTACACTATATCTTCAGGGGTTTTGTTGTTGTTGCTTGGGGGCGGCTTAGTGGCCTGGAGCTCACTCTGTAGACCAGAGAGCTCTAGATCCACTATTTCCGCGTGTGCTGGGACTTAAGGGTACACAGCACTATATCTAGTACACTGTAAGTTTTAACACATTTAAGAAGACTGGAACCATATCAAATATTTTCCAGCCACAATTAAGTAAAACTAGAAATCAAATAGAAGAAAGAAATAAAGGGAAATTAACCAATATGTAGAAATTAAACAGTATTCTCCTGAACAACTGTTGGGTCAAAGAGAAACTTAAAATATACATTCAGGTAAATGAAAAGGAAATACAACTCGCTTCATGGTCACAGTAAAAACATCCCCTGAGAACAAAGCTTAGAGCATACTTGCTGACATCAAAAGGGACCTCCAATAAACATCATGTTACGTTTCAAATAACTATTGCTAAGAACTAAAGAAACTCAAAGTTAGTAGGAGGGAGAAAATAACAAACCAGACAAATAAGTGAAGTAGAAAATCAGGCAAAAGAAAAATCAATGAGAATAAAACTGTGAATTTTTAAAATATAATGGAAATCAACAGACCTTATGCTAGAATAAAGAAAAAAGACAAAAGAGTCAAATAGGCAAAATCAGATATGAAAGATGAAGTTCCCACTGATGACACAAACACAACAGGTCACTAGAGTTAGCCGTAAGGGACTAAGTGTTACACAGAGACTGCACAACTTAGGGAAACAGCCCAGCTACTTGGAACATTTAGTACAAACAAGACTAAACAATGACACACACGACACTGGTAATGAACAAGACTGACTATGTAATCAAGTCTCCTGGGAAAGGAGGCCCAGGACCACATGGCTTTACATTTAAAGACAATCCTCCCCAAAGTCTCACAAACAACAGAGGAGAAGGAAATACCCACTGCGGCCACTGTACAAAGCATTGCCCCATGTCAGAGCCAAGATACTAACAGAAGACTAGAAACTATCACTGCTGAACATAGACTGCAAACTTCTAACAAAGTAACAGCATCTGGGAGAAGGATAGATGGCTCCACAATGAAAAACACTTGATATTCTTGCAGAGGACCCTGGTTCATTTCTCCCATCCAAATGACGGCTCACCAAACATTGGTAGCTCCAGTTCCAGAGCATCACACACCCTCTTCGGTCTTCACAGGCACCAGGCACAAACAGAACAATTACACACATCCAGGAAAAGCACCCATATACACAAAATAAACCTTTAAATCAGCAAGAGTACACTCAAAATACCCACATACACATTCTATATGATTGAGATTCATCTCTGTGATGATTCAGCCTTGATTTTGTACATGCAAATCAACAGATGCAACTGACCATACCAGCAGAGTGAAGGCCAAAACAATATGGCCATCTCAACAGAGGAAGAAGAGACACTAGGCAAAATGTTACCCTTCTGATAACTCTACAAATTAGGTATGAGAAGGAATGTCCCACGTGATAAAACTCCCTAGGTGGTGAATTCATAACTAACATACTGCACAGTGAAAAGCTGAAGGCTTCTCTATGACCAGGAAGAAGACAAGAATGCTTAGTAGACACTACTATTCTCCATCACACTTTAAGTCCTAGCCAAGAAATAGAAATAAAAGCCATAAAGTAAGAAAGTAAATATGTGAAACCACCTAGTTTATGACCAGATGGCTTTAAACACAGGGAAGCCACTATCTCACTACTGGAACTAATGAATGGATTCTGTAAAGTGGCTGAACACAATTTCAACAAACATTTTCCCAAATGTTAATAATGTAATATCCTAAAAGGAAGGTATGAAAAGAATGTTTCTATAAGAGTATCAAAAATACTTAGCCAGGGAAGTGAGCCACTGTGTACTGAATACTAGAAAATGGTTGCAATGACTAAAGAGACCACTAATAAGTAAAAGGATATGCCATGTAGGAATAACTGATATCATTAAATGTACATATGATCCAAAGCCATCTACAGAATTAATGCAATCCATATAAACATATCAATAACATACTTTAGAGAACTAAAAACTATAGTCCTAAAATCTGTACAGAATAAAAAAAATACTGAATGGTCAAAGCAATTGAGCAAAAGGAACAAAGCTAGAAACATCACAGTACTGTATTTTAAAATACAGTGCTGAGCAACACTCATAAAAACGTCATGGTTTTGGCATAAATGTATAGAAACAACAGTCTGTGGGATCAGACTGGGGTACATAAGCCCACACAGCAATGGTCAAATGATTTTTCCCCACAAAGTGCCAAGAACACACAATAGGGGGAAAATGGTGTCTTCGATAATGGCTTTAAGAAAATGTACATTCACATACAGAAGGATGAAAGTGGATCCTGAAATAACTCCAGTACAAGAATTACCTCAAAATGAGTTATAGATTTAAACTTGAGATCTGCAACTGCAAAAATGTCTAGAAAACAGCATCAAGGGCAGAGAGGTAGCACAGAGTACGAGTACTCACCTTACTCCCAGCACCTGGGAGTCTGAGGTAGATTATGAGTTTGACGCCTGCTTGAACAAATTCAAGGCAAGCCTGAGCTACATAGTGAGGCCCCATTTCAAAAGTAGGTAATCCGTTGATGAAATTCAGTAGTGGAGTACACACACACACACACACACACACACACACACACACACACCATTGTCCAAGGAATTAAAAACAAAGACAAAAAATGCCCAAGTACATACATAGAGGACTATCAAAAAATGTGTATTAATAGGAGATTGGTGGGTGATTTGCTTTCTAGAGAATATTTATTGAGAGAGTATTTATTGAATACAATCTATATACTAGGAATCATTTAAGCAACTGGTGTTGAAAAGCAAAGATTCATCACTAGAACTTACATCCCAGTGAAAGACAGAAATAAACAAGAAAGCTAATGAGCAACTGAACTGTAAAGTAGGAGAGATGGGAATGATCACTAGGCAAAAAGGAAAAGGGGGGTTGGGGACTGGGAAGTGACCATGTTGGCAGCGTAGCATTACATTGGGAAGTCTGGACAGCAGTGACATGAGACCAGTGGCACTTACTTTGAGCTTGCAACCTTCATTCTGACACAGCTTCCTGACAAGGGCTCCAATGATGATCATAACCGTTTCCCTGATGTCGTTGCTTGCAAAGGAACCTTTGAACTTACTCTGTGGCCAAGCAGGGATCAAACAGATCATCAGAACACTTCAGCATTCCAGAGGGACACTTTCAGTTAAGAAAGGAACAAACTTCCCGGCAAATGATTTTGTGTTTACAGATAAAAAACTCAGAATTTCAATTCTGCAGCACTTAGAAACATGGTGTCTAGTTTAGCATGAAATCTTACTAGATCCCAGGTGATCTTACTCGTAGTCTGTGATTGCTCAGGCTAGTCTAGTCTTTATATGAACCAGGGACATCAATATGTGCATAGAAACAGCATGAAGATTTGATGCATCACATAGATGTTCCACTCCAGGGTTTTCCCCTTGGCCACATGGTGAGATAGGTGGCCATTATCTTCGGGCTGTCATAAAGTACAGGCTGTTCTGGTCACTAGACCTGCAAGACTCTAAGTGAGAAGATTTACTGCACTGTTGGTGCACAGAAAAGAGGCCAGAGAACTCTGAATGTGAATGCCAGGAGGGAGCTCTCTTTGCCCTCATCTCTCATTGGATCCACTTTAATGCCTGCTTATACTTAAGAAGTTTTTCGTTCATCACTTTTTAATTTCAGCAGCCCAGGGTCCCTATCTTCCCAATATCCCCGACTTACAAGGAGGGCTCGAAGGAGTTCTTCATCGGGGTGGGAGGCAAATCCACAGGCATAGAGGAACCTCTCCTGGAGAACAATGCTGCTGTCACTTTTGAAATCCAAAAAGTCCAGGATGGCTTCCAACGAGTCTGGAGTCTGAGCAGAGGTGACAGCATCTACAAGCTGAGGTCTGTAAGACAGGCATCACTTCAGATATTAGTGTTCACAATGAAGCTATCACAACCTTGTCACTCACTCACTAATTTGAACTTCCTCCCAAAAGTACATTTTTCCTTTGAACAAAAAAATGTGAATAATACATTCTCAAAGAGATCTTAATTCTACTTAAACATCTCTAATTCTTTCTCTTTTCTCAGAACATACAAACTACTACACTATACTCGCCTAAGCAAAATTCAATTTAAAGATTTATAAGTTAAAATTATGTAAATATTTTTCTATGTAATGCATAGAATCTGAAGTCCCAAACTGAATACTTTTCTCTAGTTAGATATGTAAATATACACACTTCTCAAATGTCTCATTTAGAGCACCATTATAGATAGAAAATGCATAACTATTTTAACTGCATGTGTAAAAGAGTTTTTTTTTTCCTTTAAAAATAAAAAAACCACCATGCTATAGCTCTATTTCATCCACAACAAATGTGTTATTGTCTTCCATAGAAAGATTTTAGTTAAAAACTAGTCATAAAAAGTTATCTTTGGTTAGTTGAGTCTGGGCATGATAAAATTTTTAACTGATTTTTCACACTAACAAACACATGAATATAAATACTACATATTGAGCTCATGCTCATAGTGGCTCAATCCAGTAATCCTAGCAGTAAGGAGGCTGAGGCAGGAAAATCAACTCAGGTTCAAGGTCAGCCTGGGCTACATAGTAGTTTCAAGATAACCTGGACTACAGAGTGAAACTTTATCTCAAAACATATCAAACAAACAAAGTTGATTAATAGCTTGAGCACACAATTCCACAGAAGCGAGGCAACCCCCTCAGCAGAGCGTGAGTATAAACCCGAGCCTGTACTAATTTAGACTCATGGACACAGAACCATAGCCATGAGAATCAGTGAAAATGGGTGTACTTCCGGCCAGGTGAGCATTGTGTTACTGACCTATAGACTCTGATTTGGAGATTTGGAGGTAGGGTAGAAGATTGGAAGGGGTCCTTGTTGCATAACAAAAGGATTAGAGAGGCAGCTCAGTGGTTCAGGGCACTGCTACTCTTGCGGAAGAACCAGGTTTGATTCCCAGCACCCACATGGCAGCTCACAACAACCTGCTACTCCACTTCCAGAGGACCCAACACTCTCTTCTGACCTCCAGGGGCAGCAGGCATGCATGCTACATACATGACGTAGCAGTGTTCAAACACATATAGTACATCATTTTTTTTTTAAATTAAAAGACAGTAACAGTGTGAAAACATTCTCTTGACAGATGACCCTGAGCAACAATGGGGGCTTACAGCACTTCCTTCTTCTCTGCCTTCAGGATCTGGAGGATCTCTTCTCTCCTTGCAGTCCTGAGGTGCTGAATGAAGGCCAGGAAGCTGCTGACGGCCTTGGCATTGGACAGGTTCTCAGGCTCTAGGTGTTTTCTGATAGACTGCCAGTGCTCCGCCAGCTGCAAACACAGGCACAGTGCACTTCATTCTGAGCTCCCAGTTTACAAAGGCAGCCATTCTCCACAGAGATGCAGCCGTCACCCAGCTCATTTCATGTGCAGTGTGAAGCTAGAAGCAAATACAGCGGCCTGCTCCTCTGGGGGCCATACCTCTGCAGTACCATGTCTGTGGGTGCTGAACTAGCAGGACCTTGGACAGCGGCCAAGTGATGTTTGGCTGTGTGGGTCCTTCCATGACTGTTGTGATGACTACATCTGAGTCCTGGGCTTTTAGCACACTAGTGAAAGAGTGCGGAATTTTAATTATCAGCAGGGTGTCTGGTATTTGTGAAGGGCAAAGTGAGAGCTGTTTCAGAGCTGCACACATTTTCTAACTTACTTGAACCTCGCTGAAAGTCAATTTTTCCAAATAGTTCGAGCTCCCTACTTTTCTTACAGAATCAGTTGTGTGAAATCCAGTGTCAGGCTGTTGTTAGGATCTGAACTGTCCAGAGATTGTATCTATGCTTAGGGGGCAGTATTGAGGAAAAGGCCATTTCTCGCCACTTCTGTTATCATACAGTGGTGTTAAAAACAGTAACGATTGTAGCCAGTGAATCTTTCTGCTTTGAAACAAGCCCCACTTCAGCATTTTTGTACCTCACTGCCTAGAACCTTACCCCCATCAGCCTGTGTGGTAAATCACCTGTGTGATTTACCTGTGTGTTAACTCAGCTGTGTGGTAAATCACCAGCCTTCTGTATTAAAATGATTGACTCCTTTATCGAATTAGCTGGTGTTTTTGCTGCAGAAAGAGAGAAAGGAAAAAAAAGGGAGGAAGGGAGGGAGAAGGGAGGAAGGGAGGGAGGGAAACAGGGACGGAGGGAGAAGAAGGAGGGAAAGAGGGAGGAAGAAGAAGAGAGGGAGGAAGGGAAGGAGAAATGGAGAGAGGGAGAAGGGAGGGAGGGATGGAAGGAGGGGAGGTGAGCAATTACAATCATTAGTCCTGAGTTTGTTCACACTTACAGAAGGGCATCCTTGGCAGGCACGCTGGAGGACCTGCCCCACTATGGGGATGGCTGTGTATTTTGAATCAAGTGCTTTAATCACGCCTGCAACTTGCTTCCCAGGCACCATCCTTGGGCCTGCCTCAGTCGTCTTCAGCTCCAGTTTCTGCCTGTGCAACACCAAATGGAAACAGCATATTATAAGAATGTATGTATGTATGTATGTATGTATGTATGTGAGAAAGAGGAAAAATACAGAAACTGCAACTCTTTAAGAAAACACAAAGCCAACTAACTTATTCCATTTATACCCGAGCTGCAGAATTTCCCAGCAACACCTTAAACCCCAAGAAAATTATAAAATTTCTCTGGTGTAATTATTTTGTTCAAATATTGGAAGTTAAGTCTAGACTTTCAAAATATCATGCCAAGAGAAAATTTGCTTGGGTGCTGGACAAGACATGGGGTGTCAGCCCTTTTGAGCTTAGTCCTGCTTTTTGAAAATCATGTTCAAGGCAATCACATGTCATCTATTAACCAAGACAGCCAACAAAGCTTGTTGAGACCAAAAAAATGGTCTCAATAGTGACTTTTTTCTGATATACTTTCCTAGAGTTTTGTCTTTCTGTCATCAGAAGATAGGAAAACCTAGTACTTAGTATATGTTACTATAGATTGTATGAAAAATTAAGATGAATAAGTTGAACTCAAAAATTTTTCAAGGACTTCATTCCTAAAAGAAGCCATGTGTGATGCACATGGACACACACACACACACACACACACACTTATTTACAATAATGTATAAAAGTTGAATATAATACTGTATGAAGGGAAATAAAAGTTTTGTCTTACTTTGATACTATTTTTCCTGCAATGGTTTGTGGGAAATTCAAGGAAAAATCCCTTGTCTCTTCTGCATGCACAGCTGTGACAAAGCTGTCCTCTATCTTATAGGTGGTGACAGATTTGGCTTTTGAACTGACACCCAATACCTGCATGAATAAAGAAATAAGTGAATGAGTAGAAAGTAATTATCCTTGATCTTCAATTGAATCAAACAGCAGCTGTCTTTCCATTTTTCAAAAGATGCCTCTTTTACAGGATTGCCCATCATCCACACCCACAGAACATTTAAATATCTACTCACTTGGCACATGTGAAAATATAACCTAAACTAAAAATGATAAACGTCTTCACGTCATACTGCTTTGTTCTCTCCTGTTATCTTAAAGCTCTACAGAATGCCACTATTGAATGCCCCCAGAAAGCAATACCTGCCATACCTGATTTTACTGTTGTAAATCCAGCCCTCTCAATTTTGCATGTATCCAGGGCCTTAATCTTGACCACTTTGTCATGCTGAGCCTGGTAGGTCACTTTGCAATCCCCAGAGATATCTACCTGGAACAGAAGTAAGAGCATACTGTTTGGGATGTTGTGCAGACCATCTGTGTTCTTCGGGAAAGAGGCTTCATTCCTGGGCTCCATAATATGCCATGGCAGAACCCCACCTCACCCCAGGGTGACATAACAAAAAGCTTAAGTACTCAAGGGCTCCTACTGGGGTGCTGTTTCTCACTTTCTTCCATGGAGTCTTAAAAACGCCTCCTCTGCTATCCCAGGAATCATGGACCATCCTATTTCTCTCTGAGCGTAACTGAAATCTCTGGTCACATGGTAATTATCTGGGGAGGGGGAGGTATTTTTACAGGCTGTATCAAGATGGTGTGTGATTTTTAATAGAAACATGATCATTATTCTTGAGACCCATGGAACTGACTAAATCCATTGCTACTCATAATAAAATATTGAGTTTAGACAAAAACACCTGAATATGGACTCTGCTCTGCTCCCGCAGCTTTTGCTTTGGGTCTCCTGCTGGTACCACATCTCCTGCTGCAATGAGGTATGCATGAGGTAAGGAATGAGGCTAACCCTCATTCCCTCATCCCTCCTCTCATGGACTGGAAGACTTAAGACCAGGAAAGCTGGTGTACAGCTTGGCTCAAATCTGATAGCTGGAGATCTACTTAATTCATTTCTATTTCTTTTCTGAATTAGGGGACTTGGGGTAAGTATTGACTCTACACACTGACACTGCATTCCAAATAGCTATGATTACTAAAATGCAGGTGTTCAGCTTTTTGTTTATTCATGATTTTTATCATCCTCTGGGGTAAATCCAGGGACTGTATTTCTAATATGCTGCCCCACAAGACAGCAGCAGAACAGAGACACCTGACAACTATCGGGTCCCCAAGGTTTTCTGCATATGTAAAAATTATTCAAAGTCCTTTTAATATAGTTGATTTCAATTCTTTAACTCTGTATTTAATCAATAAATAATTTCATATGTAAATGAGATATGACTACCCAACCTAAGTCAACTTTTCTAAAACAGTACAGAGGTTGTACTTTTCTGTGGAATTTCAATGGGCAGAAATTCTTATAAACAGTTTTGAAATGCCCTTTGACAAGATGTTGATTGATTGATTGATTGGCCTACTTATTTATTTTGTAGTACTGAGGCTTGAACCAGGCCTCATGTATGCTCAACAAACTCTACTACTACTGATCCATATCCCCAGCCCATTTTTATATTTTATTATTGCTAGAGAGGTATTTGTGTGTTATGAAGGTATATGTGGTAAATGCATGTGTGTACACCTGTGTGCATGTGTGTACATCTGAGTGTATGCGTGTATACATACTTAATGTGTTTTCCTCCATCACTTTTTCCTTATTCTCTTGAGAAAAGGTCTTTCACTGAACCTGAAGCTTGCCGCTTGGGTCAGCAGGGCTGGCCAGTGCACTCTTGGAAGTCACCTGTCTCTGCCTCTTGCACTGGGTACCAGCACACAAGTGGCCACACCCAGCTTTTGTAAGGATGGTGGAGATCTGGTGGGTTTTGCTAAGTTACCCAGGCTGTCTCAAAGTTACTATGTGGCCTGGGCATACCTTTGCTTAAAATCTGGCTTTAGCTCCCAAGTAGCTGATATTATAGTTGGACCCCCCCTCCGCTTACCCTCACCAAGATGCTGAATTCTTAGAATCAGCACTAAGTACCTCATTGGTGGTTCCAGAGCTTAACTGCATCTGGAACAAGCTAGCCAAGCCTCTCTTGAGATTTTCTATGCCCACAGGCTCATTTTCATATGAGTAGAACTCTTTGACCTAAAGGGAAAAAGAAATAATAAAACAAAGGTCATTGTTCATCAGATCTGGTTAAACATGTGGCCTGAGGGCCAGGTTCTCACCCCTACTGAAGGTGTGAGATAGTTAGCACAAAGCTGTGATTTCTTTCTGTGAAAAGAAGCAGGTTTTATTTCTAAGAAGGACATCAGGACACGGGGCGTAGGAGCCAAAAATGAAGAATCTGAACGTAATGACAGTTATTACAGAGTCAGGAATTTCTGTGAAAACCAGGGCTGTGAAAGGAGGAACTCTAAGAGCATGCCTTTACTTCATATCACACACTTTTCTCTTATAACTCTGCCTGGAACACAAACTGACCAATGAAGAGAATGACAATTGCCACAAAAGGCAGATTCCTGAAAGGGCCTGATGTCTGCAGGCTACAGCAGGGCCCAGGTTTGCCCACAGACAGAACCTAGACAGTCAAAGTGTTTGCACAGAGAGCGAATGCTGATGCTGCTCTGGGCAAAATACAGAGAGGCTGGAGGACCTGCCGGGTTGTCTACTACACAGCCTGCCCGTGGCTACTGTTTAAGGTTCTCCTTAGAAGGCGGGGAAGATAGAAATGAGAAGAGCGATTTGGCAGGAGTAGGAAATGATGTGACTCTGTTTTATCCTTGCCATTTATGGGCACCGTGTCTTTTATTATTTTAATGAGTCAGCCCATCTTTAAGAAACAGCACAAAAAAGTCAAGAGAAGGTTTTAGAAAGCAGCCTACTGTTTTCTCCTCGGATTGACTTTAAACACATCACATGGTTTAGACGCAAAGGACAGGCACGCCTTCCCTGTGAAACTTATCACGGTCTTCAGAAGCTGTGGCAGAACACTTCCGGCCCCCAAATTCCCAATGCTTTCCTAATTCTCAAAACCCAAACATAGAATCTCAAGTAAAACAGAAAGTTCAGTAATGTGGTAAATTTAATTACTACCAATCCCAATAATTCAGCCTACCTAAAAGTCTCTTAGAAGACAATATTGTACCTGAATTAAGCTCCCAGGTGCCTCAAATCCCTATTTTTACTTCCTAGACATGCTCTGCCTGGGGACAGGTTTTCTGGCTACTGTATCTATGATCAGTTTTAGTCACTCCCCTGCATAACCCTGCAGTGTTAGAATAGTGTTGTTTGTGCTGGTTAAAAGGGAACTGTGACAGTGACCTCACTGTCTGAAAATCCAGGGATCATGTTCTCAAACAAACCACTGGCCATTTCTCAAATCCAAGTTGGCTCCCCGATGCTCTATACTATAAACTGGATTTCCTTCCTTTAGTAATAACAGTAAATAATCTGGAAAGCATCAACTCGGAGACACAACTGGTAGCTATTGTTTTTCTACAACTAGAAAAGTAGACAAGCCTTTTGCTTTGCCATTTGTACGGCTGCTATTTCAGAAGCCAAACTGTTCATTATTAGAACAGGCCAATGTGAACCCAAGTAAAGATAGCATCCTTATTCATATGCATCAAACATCGAAATCACTTAACAGTGATAATATTAATAAACTGGAACTTTGAAGTTTGACCCGTGTGTCTGTCACAGCAGTAATCTTAAATTCACTGTTTCACAAGAGGAACTGAGTATGTTTTATGGTGTTCAGGTCATAAAGCTGATAACTTCATCTAGTTCTGAAATGAATTCTAAATACCCGAGTGCTCAGGCCTCTGGTCTGAATCCTCAGTCCCCAGAGCTCAGAGAACAGCAGGCTAAGCTTTCCACACAAGGAGCTCAAACTGAGAGTGAGGCCAGACAGACTGGCAGGAACGCCCAGCATCGTGTGCTCAAATCTGGAGCCATTTTTCCTTGGAACTGTATTTTCCCTTAGGAAAAAGATGTCCCTTGTAGTCATGGACTCAATCAGAGAAGGCAAATTTACATCCTTGCCTAAACAACAAAAGACAAGTTGAACTGATCCTGACAAACAGGGATTCACCATTTTATCTTTGATATTTAACTAAGACCAAGCATGGGTAGGAAGTATGGGACCGAAGAAAATGAAGACATGGGTGATTTTGACAGGTGCCACCCACAGCTAGCACCTTTGCAGGGTCAGTGTGTGAGCAGGAGCTTCAGAGCCAGGTTTAGATAGCAGACCCACACCAGGAAACAATGTAAAATAAGAGGCCAGCTTAATTTTATCAGTACAGACAACCAAAACTAAATAGGCACCTTTTGTGTGTCAGTGTTCATGAACTTCATGTGTAACTGCCATGTTCCCAACTTAATTTGTTGCATGTGAACAAAATCAGATCATGCCCAAGCTCTTGCATATGGTTAATGAGTGATTGTGGGAAAAAGAAAATAAGCAATGAATATGTATATAAGGGTTTTGTTAGGTTCTTTCATAACGTAAATATGGGAGTTTTCGATGGGGAGAGGAGAAAGGGGGCTCTAAAAAAAAATCAAAAGATTCTCTGGAAATCCCAGGGATTTTGTGTAGAATTTAACTTTGGTCTAGGGCAGAAATATCCTCCAAGAGAGTTGTCCCTCAGCCGTTTCCCAGACTTTGCAATTTCTCTCCTCGTAATCTGAAATGACAATGACCTTTCTAACATCGATGTGGCCAGGAATTCCCTTTGACATCTTAGTCTACAGGGTCGAGCCTTCTCTGGCTATTTTGTTGTACAATTGAGAGATATATAATAATGTACTTTAACCCGTGGCTACAGCAAATCATCACAGACCACAGTTGCCATTGGACTGGCACTGAAAGAGTGATGTGGCAGCTTTATCCAGCCTTTGATCAGTGAGGGCACCGAGTTCTTATGTGTGTGTGTAACAAGACTTTGTACTCAGCTCCTTTCAAAGACACTGAAAATTCACAGGTTGAAGTTAAGATCATAAACGCAATCAATATTTAATAGACTCAAGAAGCTTGCCACTTTGGAGATGCAGAGAAGAAAATACCTGTGTTTTGTGTTAATAAAGTTGAGCCATATGCAAATCAAGTAAGTAAATACACGCGGTGAACAATAAAGTAAAGAATTCTTCAAGTCAGCCAGGGGGACAATGAGAGAACAACGGAACATAGAAGTTACGGCCTAGACTGTACTTGAAATGTCAGCTTCATGACCTGTCAGCTCGGTGCCCTTTGGAAACTTTCTTAACTTCTCAGAACTCTAGTTCCTCGTCTGCCACAGGAGGATAACACAGCAGCCACCTCCTAGGTCTGTGACTAGCACAGGGGACAACGTTCTTGGTGTCTTCAGGCAGAGCTCAGTACGCTCTAAGCACTGCATTCCGTGTTCTTACCACTAACTGAATCATACGCCAAGACCATTTAGCCTCACATCAACTTTTGTGTCTAACCCTTTACAAACATTCACTGAATTTTCACGTTGCTGAATGCAATAAGAGAAAGACGTGCTTGTTGCTCACGAAACTTGCTGCTACTGTGGACAGAAGACAGAGAACTGTAATGCACTGTGACGAACATTTGAATAGAAATCATCTCAAGGGGTGGTGGGCTTTGGGGGATGTTAGGGGAAGCTTTATGGATACACCAATCAGCACAAGGTGGAGATACTCTGGGGGAGGGGAAAAGAGACATGGAGCCCAGAGTAGAAGGGCTGAAATATAATTAGGATTGGGCATTTTCTCTGCTGAAAGTTATAAACTAGCAATGAATATGGATGGCTAAAGAAAAAAGGGGAGGCGATGATTGAGTTCCAAAGCACTAAGGGTGTTGTTTCCAGCTGGCCAAGAGGGTGTGGCTGTCACCAAGAAGCGGGCTATATGAACAAAGCTTGAGTCAAGGCAAGGTTCTGTCAGGTGGAGAAAGCGAAAGGCACTCTGAGACTGGAGTTTGAATTTTATGTGAGGGTAGCACATGCCCACCTCTGAGTTCTTTCAGGATTTCATAACCAAAATGTGCATCCTGGTTTGCATTAGAGGTTTCTGGCATTTTTATATTAAACTACTTCTCATCATGATTTCGAGGGAGAAAGTTGAACGTTGGAGACAGGCAAAATGACAACTGTAACTCTCCCTATATCTCCCTATTGTTTTTCTACTTCATGGCTGCACTTGAGCTCACATCTTCCTGTGTGAATAGAACACCCACAGCTTTCCAAAACCACAACGTGGAATGCCTGGTAATGGGCTGTTGACAATTGCTTCTCAGTTCCAACATATTAACACCTTAAAATAGGCTAGAGTTAAATCATACGTAAAATTCCTGAAAACTTACAGAATTTCCATACTGGGCTTCCAGGTGGATATTACAATATTCATCCATCACCGTGCAAAATTTAATGCTTTTCCAAGTCATATTTATAAAGAATGTCTCAACGTTTTGAAAGCCACTGTGTCTTCAACATGACACAGCAACATGTGCTTTGCCCAGACAGATATCCTCACAAGTTCCATTATTTACCCAAGCTCTGACCTTCTGATCTAATCTGCCCCCTTTCCTGAACTTATCTAATGTGCTGTAATGATTCTCTATGCTACACTAGCTCTGCAATCCTTCCTAACTTAGTAGGTAGTAAGAGATGCACTTACCAAGCAATGTTCCTCATCCATAAGTCAATACTTCATTCTGTTACAAGACTTTAAAGAGAGAGAGAGACAGAGAGAGAGAGAGAGAGAGAGAGAGAGAGAGAGAGAGAGAGAGAGAGCAGCTAGGAAATAGAATTGAGAGCATGATTTGATTTACTCTGGAGATGTTTAAGCAGCAACACAATGGTTCCCTTAGAGCCCTGCCTGCTGAAAGGAAGCTCAGACGTTACCTTCCCCCGGACTAGATGAAGAAGCATGGGTCTCTGCAGAGCATCCAGGTTGTCCTTTCCTATGATCTTAGGGGTAGTTTTGCCCTTGAAGATGTTCTTCTCTCCTCTCTGTTTGTTCACATTTTCAACATTGACAGCCGTTATCTAAGGTCAAGAAAAGGAAACTATTAGGAAAAAATTCCCACAACTGCCTCTTAAAAATAAAGTGGTAAAGGCAACCAATCGAGGCTGTCATGTCTCCAAATGTGGATTCACAGGACTTGTCACTCACATTTCTCGACAAGTGCCTTAACTAAGCTATGGCGCTTCTCCTTGCCATTCCCTTTAAAATGGAGAAGGTTTAACTTGTCAAAAGTGACAACACTTAACTCTGGGATCTTGAGTTACAACATATGTGACTTGAATTTGGCCCTTTGTGTCACTGTCACTTTCCGGACTGATTTTGGACAGCCGTTGTCTACCTCATCGTCTCCCTGTCTGTGATGTGTCTGAAAACATTTCTGCCCATTCTGCCTCCTTGTGTTTATAAAATGAAAGGTGAACAGCTGAGTTACAGAATAAGATGCAGGCAAGGTCTTCTGCAGAGAAGCTTGCTGTCCTAGTGACAGTGACTCAGAGGAATGCATGGTAATGTCTTGATCTAACTTTGAAAATACAACAACCACTGGAAACATCCAAAGAAATAGCAACAAATTGTCAACTCTGTTGCAATAAACAATAAACCTTACTATAAAAAGCTATTTGCTCAATGTACTTGGGCCAGTGGACCTATTTAACAGTAACCTGCAGAAGAGAATGTAACTTTAAAAGCAATCCATTGCTATTAGTTTCCTGGAAAGCAGGATTACAATATACCAACATTATAAAGTCCTACAAATCTAAACCATCATGGCTGACCAAAGGCTGTCATCCTGTGGAGTGTTTGGTTCCTTCTATAAGAGGCTCTGCCCCTCATCAGACCTGTTAACATCAACCTGTTCAACAAGGCCTCCCCTAATGCATCTCCATTTCAGTCTCCACGGTTCTTTGTGTGACATCCATTGCAAATCCCTTCCTCCCAGGACATTTGAATGGATTCCAAGACAATGTCCCTATTCGTATTAAGACGGTATAGGGAACTGGAGGTCAGACTTCAGTCACTCGGCAGCATGGAGCAGCCTACTTCAACAATTTGGAGAAAACTCACTATTGATGAGCAACAACTTCAAAGTTGTGGATGCCTCACTTGTTAAGCCAAGCATAACCAGTAGCACGAGCAAGTGCTGCTGGGTGGTGTATTTCTGACACCTAATCTTAGTGTAGTGCTGTTTGTTTGTTTCATTTTCGTAGAAAATGCCCACCGTGACTTGGATCAGTTGGTCATCGTCGCCATCAGGATTCCTCCACAGTAACACAACATCCACATCAGATGCGATCCGGTAGCCCACGCTGTCTTGCACTTTTCCTTTACCCCCATCAAGAAACACTTCCGTGGAGTAGGTGAGTTTGTATAGCCGCTCATTATTTAATGAGAGACCAGTTGTGTGACCTACATTAAAGAGGGGCACAGGTCAAGTTTCAATTGCCAGGCACCTGTCAGGTCTGAGAACATACTGTCTTACCACGGGCGCATCCTTCCAGCTCAGTGGAGCTTAGCAAGCACCTGTGATGGTGTGCTTCTCCGTCTGCTAAAAGCATCGACTTAAAAACCACAAATAAGTAAGTTAACTGACAAGCATACAACAAGCTTCCATTTCAGAAAACTGGTGTTTATATCCATTATCAAGTCATCTTCATATTGCCCTGGTTGAACATAAGACAGTTTTTAAAGCAACAATCATGTTGCTTTCAATCAGCTGACTAAAAGTTCAAGCAGAGGTCTTGGCTGGAATTGCTTTGCAAATTCAGTGAGATCATTTGTAATTATTTAAAATTATATGTGCATGGGTGGTTTGGCTACATCTATGTACACTAAATGCATGCGGTGCCCAAAGAGGCCAGAAGAGGGTATTGGGTATGCTGGGACTGTAGCTAAATATAGTGGTAAGCTACCATGCAGATGCTGAGAACCAATCCCAGCTCTGGAAGAGCAACAAGTGCTTTTAATCAAAGCACCGGGTCCATCTTTACCACACTGTAATTAATACATTTTTAAATCCAGCAGCTGAGGGTCAAAAAGTGTTAGTTATCACACACACAAAAAAAAAAAAAATCCTTTCATTTGTGTACTTGCTGCTCTTAAAGAATTTTTTTCTTTTGTAGTTTTCGCTATAAGCTTAATTATCAAACTTGTCCAAAGAACATTCCAGTGGTGGTTGTGGTGGTTCATATATATAACCCCATATATATATATAACCCCAGCACTTTGAGGGCTGGGAAGATGCCCATGAGTTTGAGGGAAGCCTGGGCTATATAATGATTCCCAGCAACTCTGAACTACATAGTGAGTCCCATGCCAACCTAGGCTACAATATGAGACCAAGTCTCAAAAACCAAAAGTAAATAAATAAAAATAAAATAAATCTGTACCCAGGTATATTATTGTATAGTAATATTTTTAAGAAAATATTTAAGAGCCAGCTATAAATAAGTTTAAATTAATTGTGCCTGAAAAAAAGACAATGAATTACCTAAAATTTTAAGATGAGCTTTAATTTGGACAGGGGGGTTTAATCAAATACCTTGGAAGTCAGTATTAGGAGCCAAAGAATCTACAAAGGAGATGTTCACGCAGTTTCCAGCTCAATTTAACCCATTCCCAAGACACGGAAAGGGGAAGGATTACAGTTTTCTCAGAAACAACATGTTTATGATCACATAAGCTGGCCTTGTATATTTCCTGTGTCGCTCACTAGATTCAGTCAAGGATTCAGTGTATCTCTTCTTCCTTGGAGTCACTGGAGTTACTTTGTCAGTGAACTCTACCACAGAGTCATAACTTACTTTCCCCTTGAGGAGTATGCACATAGCCAGGGGTAGTGGAGTATGCCTCCAATCCCAGCACTTGGGAAACAGAAGCAGGTAGATCTCTATGAATTTGAGGCCAGCCTAGTCTACATCAGCTTCTGCCCACCCACCCCAAGCTACAACTGCATAGTCTCCAAGAAAAAGAAACCAACGCACGTTGCCTCAAGATTATGTGCTGACATTCATAAAAATTTAGTAAGCTCAGCCTTGGTCAGTCCATTTTGAGACGGGGTCTCTTTATGTATCCCAGGCTGGCCTAGAACTCTTCTTTCTCTTGCCCTTTGCTCCAGGTGCTTGGATTAGAATTTTGCACCAGACTTCTGGCTCTGAGGTGGGCATCACTATTCTTCATTAGATGAGATTACACCATTTTCTCAGGATTACTCAGGTAATTAAAAATGGTGACATGGTGGCAACTCTGTTCCTAAAGATCATGTTCTTTACTACAAACCCTTAAAATTTTAGACTGAGTTCTCTTTCATTCCTAGGAAATGAGCTGGGAATTCCTTCTTTCCTTTAGCAATGATGCTCCGAGAAACTCCTAGGATATGTGCAAGTTTCTAGAGTCAACTACCATGTCAACAAACAAGAAGACAAATTTTCTACTTTTATGTAGCTAATATTTATGTGACGAGGAGCTAGAAAATAGAATATAGATAAATAAGTGGATGAGGAAATACCATAGAATGGCAGGCATGCTAATAGAGACAAATCTACCGGAAAGGGAATGCCTCTGTGAGGCAAGGTCAGCTTTAGGCTGGCCACATGAGCATCTGTAGCGAGAGTCACACTCCGCTCCTCCCACTCCATTCTCAAAGAGAGTGGCAAGTGCAAAGGCCCTGGAGAGGGCTCATGCAGATCCAAGTGCAGCAAGAAATGGAATTCACTAAGTAAACAACACAGATGAAGACCAGGAGGTTGAATGGGTGCCTCGGGCATCCGG
Source organism: Phodopus roborovskii (assembly GCF_943737965.1). Classification (NCBI taxonomy): domain Eukaryota; kingdom Metazoa; phylum Chordata; class Mammalia; order Rodentia; family Cricetidae; genus Phodopus; species Phodopus roborovskii. The sequence continues at coordinate 20,272 of NW_026126427.1, forward strand.
GAGACTCATCAGGGACAAGTCCAGACGCCTGGAGTTTGAGATAGGAAGCTGACCAAGGTTCAAAGGGAGGACAAGGGTTTCAATAGGCATCCAGAAGAGGCAGGTGACAGATGAGTGTGAGCTGGCATCACACAAAACAAAGTGCAAACAACAAGTCAGCCAAGCCTGGGGCATGAGATACAGAAGGAAGATGGAGTTAAGAGAGAGAGAGATCTATCAGATTCCATACAGGGCACAAAAGTACTGCACGCTGTCTTATCAAATCCTCACAGCGGTTGTGAAAGATAAGCGGTACAGGAGAGCTGACAAAGACTGACTCTAAATTCAGCCCCCACACGGTGTGGACTCAGAGGTTTAGGTTTTATGAAGGCGTTCAGAGCTAGTGTGCTGATGTTTTCTTAGCTTTTACTTTACCAGGAACAAGGAGCATGGGACATATCAGCTCCTGACTGCACTGGGACCGTGAGTGAAGCCTAGAGCAGGACGGGCCCTGCTCTCCCTCGGCTTCCCTGACCTCTGTCTACAGGCCTCAAGTGTCTGTCCTTCCCATCAAATGCTCCAAGTTTAAGATGATCCAAACAGCTGGACTGTGCTTCAGTGTTACTTGGGACTCTACCCCTGATCTTTCTCTGATTCTTTTCAGGGATCTGGCAACACTGAGCATCTGAAATACGAGTGACTTAGGTTCAATTTTAGGCTATTGCTCTTTAGAGTAGACATAATGCATTTTTTGTTCGAAAAGTCGAGGCAGTGTAATAGCCCTGCTAACTGGCTTAAACAAGGAGGCAAAGCAGAGGTAAGTAAGAGTGAGGCTTCAGAGGTAAGGGAAGAGGAGGAGTTTAAGAATCTGGTAGAAAAGTGTAAGGCAGATAGGAGAGATGGGATGTGATTAATGCAAATGGACTAGAAACCAGGGTGGGGTCAGAGACCAGTGAAGACCAGAAATGAAGAAGCCAATATGAAGGGTAGAGGTGACAAAACAAATGGAAAGTAAAAGCCCTACATTAAAAAAACAAAACAAAACCAACCCGGGTCAGCACTGAGAACAGCTCCATTATTGCCCTGCAGTCAATTACAGCCAGGGGAAACTTGGGCCTACAAGTTCACACTCAATAAATCAGACTGCCTTCCATGCTACCTTCATCCTAAGGTTAGTAGGAAGGTAGAGTTGTCTCATGTCCTTTCCTGGTTAAATATCAATTGCAGAGGCAAAGAATCTACAGTCAAATCATGTTCCTCTAACACCAAACAAAGGCTACTCCATGTGGATGGAAAGAACAGTCCTGTATTGTATCTTGTGACGTTTAGTGTAAGAAGGTCTTTGAAACGAAATTCAGAAACTCCTGCGAAGAAGCAGAAGCTCTGGGCCCCTCACTTGCCCAGGGTTCTTGTAAGACTTTGGAAGGGAAGAGGGCCCGAGCCACCTGTACACAGTCCTTATCTTTTCTCAGTAACCTTTGTAAGCACAAGATATTTTCATAGTGTTTTATTGGAGACAGCCTTTCAGTTGCACAAGCTTTCAGTTCTGAAAACCTGGATTTGTCACTGAGCTTGTACACAACAAACTGTCATGCTCTAGGCCACATTTTCCCCATGCGCAGGAGGCATGCCTGCATGCTGTTGGTGTGTGCTCGCATGTGTTATGACTGTGTGTGTGTGTGTGCGCAAACGTGCGCGTGTTTGCTGTGTTTCCTTTACAGAATGGGAATTCAGAAAGAAGCCACAGTAACTACTGTATCACCATCACTTTTCAAAAGTAATCATAATGTGGGGCTCTATAGTATACTGTTTAAATCATAGACAAACAGTAAAACACTGCCTTCTAACAGTTCCAAGTCAAATGTGATTTACAAGTTTTTGTTTTTCGCCTTAGGAAGGGTTGTCTCTTAGACTCTAATGATTTTTGAAAATGCTAAGAACATTTGCTCCAGTTTAAGAGTATATTTGCTCAGGTGAAATAATTGAATTGTAGCCCTCTATATCTTGCTGTAATAACAGCTCTTCCATGTAGAAATTTCATACACACAAAAACTCTCAAGGCAAACTTCACTTTATGATCAAAAGTCACATTTATCCCAAACTTTACAAGTTTATGTGCCTTCAGATCGATTGGTTTTAACAGTATATCTTTTTATGAGCTATAAAAAAGTGGCATCTTTACACAAGGCAACAATCTGAAGGCCGAAGAGTTTATAAACTGGTGGACTCATAGATTACCTATCAATACATTTGAAACCATTCCTTGTGAAATTCTTTCCTCCTGTTTTTTTCTGATATTATCAATTTGTGTGTGTAAAGGTATTTTTGTCTTAAAACAGAAACGGTTAACTAGTAACACTATTTTTAAAGATGTCTTATTTCTTAAATCCATATTATAGAGCTTTATTTTCTTTAATTCACTGAGTTGGATTATTCTATGCCCTTTGAATGCCAGCAGAATTCCAGAATGTTATACCATTTCATTCATAAGGCTTTGGCAGTCAAATGTCTCTCCCCCACCCACCCATCCCCAAATTGGGTACGATTCTTCTTGCTGTCCATTGCTAAGCAACTAGATGTAAATTTCGGAACTGGTTTTTTAAATCCTATTTTACAATTCAAATGAAGGCCCTGCATTTTGTGTGTCTGTCAGCAGCAGGTAACAATAGCTCAAATCTTTTTCCAGGAATAACAAACCCAAGCTAGAAACACACTGGTCTAGGGGATGGCGGGCTGAAACAAAAAGGGGCCTCCACTCTTGTAAAACAGAGCCAGAAATTAAATTTTTTCACTTCCACTTATTCACTTACCCCCAAATATTCCAACCTTATATACTTTCCAAAAATTGTGTACTTAGGCACCACACACACACACACAAACACACACACACACACACACGACTGAAGTTCAGGAGATGGCACACACACTTACCTTTAACAGAGGCAGAGTAGGAGGAGAAGAAGCAGAGGAAAAGGATTGCGAGGAGGATCATGCTGCCTGGCTATCCTCTGCTGCATCCACTCCCCAGGAGTCGCTGAGAAGCCGACTCTTCTGGAGGCAGCCAGCAAGGAAGTGACCCTCCTCAGAATCTGCGACAACTGTTTATCTATAGGGGAAAGGTCAGATTCCAAACTCCAAAATCAGGACCTAAGTTCATGGAAGGGCTGACTATTAATGATTAAACATTGGTGGGCTATAGCTTTTGGTCTTTCACTTTTAAGAAATGTGTTTCATTCAAGAAAGGAAATCAAGGAGGTCTTGAGAGACAAACTAAACCAGTTCATACTCCTTCAGATGCAGAAGCACCGAGGGGCCAAAGAAACAAACAAACAAACAAAAATAAAGCAAACAGAAATCCTGGTTGTGATACTTTCCTGCTCAAGTACAAAATCACCAAAACTAGAACATTAACTGCCTGTTGGAATATCTCCCTGATTACAATAAAAAGAGGGAAGTCCAGTTAGCCCCAACCCCACTGAACCCGACTGAACCAGAACACATCATCTGCTCATTCATCTATTTATTTATTGGCCTTTTCTGAGACAGTTTCCCTTTTGTAGCCTTAGCTGTCCTGGAACTCGCTCTGTGTAGACCAGGCTGGACTCAAAATCACAGAGATCAGCCCTGCCTCTGCCTCCTGTACGCTGGGATTAAATGGGTGGGCTACCACAACCTGACTTATTTTTTAATTTTTATACTAGTCACAAACCATTATAAAAACCACTCTTACCTTTATAACTTTAACTAAGTCAGACCACCACTGATAAAGATAATATTGTATTAGACCTTCTTCTATGCCGGAAATGTGGCTAACTGTTCTAAGACTGTGAAACTACAGAGGCTGGAACAGACCAGGGAGGCCACCATGAATGTGTTAGAAGGACAACTGAAGGCACCAGAGCAGACCTCTGCACCAACAGGGAACACTATTCGGGTCCCCAGACTGGGGACCAGAATCCTGTCTTTTCTGAGTTGGATTTCTTTTCCTTCCTTCCTTCCTTCCTTTCTTCCTTCCTTCCTTCCTTCCTTCTTTCTTTTCTTTTTTTTGGGGGGTGGTGGTGGTGGTGGTGTTCAAGACAGGGTTTCACTGTATAGCTCTGGCTGTCTTGGAACTCACTTTGTAGACCAGGCTGGCCTCAGACTCTCAGAGATATGCCTGCCTGAGTTGCACTTCCAAGAGATTCAGAGGATGAGCTCCAGTTCTCACCATTTTTGCAGCAGAATATTTGTTAGGAAATCTCTTTAAAGCGAACGCCTTTGTATAGTTAAAGGCACACTAGCTGAGTCAGCCAACACTTGCCACTGGTAACTGCCAGAGTCCTGGCAGAAACAGGCGCACTTCTAACATGAAGTGGCATGGTATGTCTGTGGAGGGGAGGCAGACAAAGAAACTCTGGTACCAAGGGTTATTGGAATATCTATGAAAAAGACTCATGGCCATGTTTTACATAGAAAATGGGTTCTCCCCTAACCTGGAGCTTAGGTCTCTTAGACAACTTAGGTAAACGAGATAGCAAGCAATAGGGCTGCAAAAGGAAATGTAAAATTTAAAACCCTCCAAACTGAAACTTTTCCTTTAATGTGCATTTCATATGCAAAACTGAAAGGTGAAAATTAATTTAATCTTCTCTTAAGAGTAGGACTTCATTTATTATTACCAGTTTTCCTGGGGCCAGACAGAAAAGGCATTCTCTCTCTCTCTCTCTCTTTCTCTCTCTCTCTCTCTCTCTCTCTCTCTCTCTCTCTCTCTCTCTCTCTCTCACACACACACACAGCTTTACAGGGTACCAGGCATTCATATACAATGAAAGTGCTTGGCACTTCCTTTTTATTTAGTTGCTGTTGTTACCATATTTTTTCTTTTTTTAAATAATAAATCATATTTATTTTCTTTTTGTAATTATTTTTATTTTACATGTCAATCCCAGTTCCCTCTCCCTCCCTCTTACCCTCTCTGCCCTCTCACATGCACCCTGACCACCCTCCCCTCCCCTCCCCCCCACCCCAACTCCATATGTAGGGGAATGCCATCCAGTTGGGGTCAAGTAGATCTGACAGGTCATTTGAAGTAGGGACTGGGACTTCTCTCCTATCTCTAGGTTAAGGCAGTTATCCCTCCATGGGGGATGTGTCTACAAGGTCCTTTTGTGCACCAGGAATACATCCTGGTTCCAGTGTCTGAGGTCCCTTAGACTGCTCAGTCCTTCTGGCTGAGACCCATATTCAGGGGGGCCTGAGTCAGTCCCATGCTGGATTCCCAGCTATCAGTCTGGGGGGGCCTTTAGCTCCTCCTTGTTCAGGTCAGCTGTCTATGTGTTTCTGCAACCTTGTTACCATAATTTTTAAACATGACACTTTACTGTGGAGACCTGGCTGACCTGGACCTCCAGGGGAAAAACAGAATGGCTTTCCATTCAGTGATCCTCCTGTCTCTATCTCCCAGGTGCTGGATTTAAACACATGTGCTACAAGGTCTTTCTCGCTTTGCTTTAATTTGAATAGATCTCCAGATGTGTCCACAGTATTAGATAGGTAGATATAAAAGGCCTTCATAGTCACTTATGTTATGCTCACATACGTATGTATTTCAGCCAAGACCTATTTTGAATGTAAGAACTGTCTTGTATTTTCATCTCAGTCACAGTTGCATACATTTACAGCTATCGTAGAGTATGTGGTGTGCGATACGTGTCTCTTTGGGTAAAGTTCTAGTCGTTGTCAGGAGGTTGTATCAGAGTCCAACCAATAAAGAGCATATCACTATTACCTAATCAAGGGAGTGCTGTTTCATTTGAGCATTTGATTTCCACTAGGACGCACAACATTCAGTAATCATTCAACACAAGACATGCAATAGGCTGCTTCTGTTGGTCACAACATCATCCATTTATATTTGGCATATAGTTCTCTTTTTACAAAGACATGGGAGAAGATGTATCATGATTGTTTTGCTGAGATGAACTAAGAAGGGCAAACACTTCCACAGTCACAGAACTCGCCTTGATTGCTCTGTCACACAGAGCAAGCCATGTACAGTATATGTGAGAGACATCTCCTAAACTCACCAGCTGGTTTGCATGGCACATGAAGCAGGAAAGGATGTCAACACAGAACGAAGTAACAAAAGTTGGCCTTAATACTGTACTGTACATTTGGCCATCACAACAGTCACTTCCTTTTGGCTCAGGTTACTTGATTAAAACTACTTTAAGGAACATAGCAATACTTGATTGCTTAAAAAGCAATCTTTGCTTGCTTAAAAAAACATTAAAGTTGGGATTACATAAGAAATTGAATTTTTGAACAATTGATATTGTTATTAATTAAAGAGGATGTTCTTAAATATGACAACTTAATGTGGAAGTTGATAGAACAACTGTTTTTGTGATGGGTACTCCAGGCTGAAAATACACTGATCTGTCCTAGTCAGCACAGAGGGAGACAATACACTAAAATCCCTTCGGTGGTACCCAGCCCTGCCACAATACCATGTTGCCTTGACAAGTGAGGAATGCTTGAAATTAAAGGCAGATTACTGGTTCCAAAGTGCAGTTGTGTTCTGTTGAGTATCATAGATTGTTAGGAGTTAACTTATTTCCCTAGATTAGAAGATAGATGAACTTTAGCCCATTAAAGGTTAAAAGGAAATGAGTTACCCTATTAGATATAGACGTGGCAAGTCAGGATGTAAGATAGCCCTGAGAAGAGAAGTCTATCTGTGTCATCAGAACATTTTGCTCTGTTCTTAGAAAAGAGTGTGACACTGGAGTGAGTGAGGGAGGGACGGGGGAGGGAGAGAGGGAGGAAGGGAGGAAGGAAAACTTAGGACACTTTAAATTACTCTTAAAACATCATACTGTTCTAATTTAGTAAGGGACTTAGCATTTTGACAGAATTCTGAGAAACATACTATGTTAAGAACTTGCAACTTGCATACTAAGGTATGTTAGTATATATATATATATATATATATATATATATATATATATATATAATTTTAACAATTATTATTGAAGGTTTTGTTAAAATAGATACTAAATTACTAACTTCAGTGAAAGCAAAATTGAGGCTTAAGTATGAGACATTTGGAAGCTAAGATTAAAAAGTCATTTTTCAAAACAGACTTAAGTAAACATACATAAACACATATAAATATATTTGTCAATAATCAGAAAACCCTTGTGCATCATGCTAATCTGAGAGGACCCTAATAGTATGTCTGGTCACTTAGAACTGGGTTATCAGACAGAAGAGAACTAGTAGAAGAGATTTCAACAGATGAATATAAAGAAGTTAAAAATTTAATTTTGATGAAATAATAAAGAATAACAAAACAATTTCATTGCCCTTTTAAAATATAAACTTCAAGCCTAAATGTTGAGCATAAGTACAAATTTCTTTTAAAGGTCTACATAATATAACTCAATTACATTTAGGCACAATAGGGTAAACAAATGAATTGATTTACAGCAGAATCAGAAGCCGATAGTTTTAAAGCAACCACCAATACATAATATTTAAGAAATATGTATATAATACTTAAGGTATATTAAGATATAAAACACTTAAGATTGGTCAAGTGTGGAAGGACAGAGTGCAGGTAAACGATGGCATTTGGGATAGTGCCTGAAGAATCCCCAAGAACTTTAGAGAGCACATGTTAACCCTGAAGCTGTTGTGAATAGTTGCTGTCCTCCAGTCCTGGAAGGCAGAGGAGCTCCTACAAGAGTACCCCTGGGCTGATATCAAGATGCTGGCATGGTGTACCACTTTCTGAAGACTTCAGGAGAGAATCTATTCCCTTGCTGCTTCCAGCTTTTGGGAGCTGCCTGTGTTCTTTGTCTCGGGGGCCCAGTCTCTACACCTTTAAGATCAGCAGGAGAGGGCCGGATCCTTCAGCCTCAGATCACTCTTGACTTCCTCTTCTGTATGATTCTTCCTCTGTGTAGACAGTTGATTATATCAGGCCTATGTGGATAACCCAACAGGGTCTTTTTTACTTGGTGTCGGTCATCTGATTAGTGACCTAAGTTAACATGGATGCTCTCTGCCGATTAAGGCATGAGCACTTTGGAGGAGCTATTTTTCTTCCTGTCATAGATACAGACCTCAAACAGATTTAAGAGGCTCTGCAAACTCCAAGTAGTACAATACATGCATGCATGCACACAGAGCACAGTGGCTCAAGAACTTCATAATCAAACTGCAGGCTGACAAATAGAAAGGGTGATATGTGATGGGCCAGATAAGAAGGCAGCTCACCCTAAAAGGGGAAGATGAACCAACAATCATGTCATTATCGACACCACCAAAGAATAATGACCCCTTTGAGGGTCCAATGGCCCTTTCACAGGGGTTGCATATCAGATATTTACTTATCATTCATAACAGTAGCAGCATTACAGTTATGAAGTAGCAATGAAATAATTTCATGGCGGGGGATCACAACACAAGGAAACGTATTAAAGGTTCACAGTACTAGGAAAGTTGAGAAACACTGTCTTAGAATGATGTCTTTAATGTGCTGGGTGAATAATATTAATCTGCAGTTGACAACTATCACAGTTATCAGCATAGTGTTCTATACTGTGTAAGTATTTAAATCCTAAACAGAATAAACATGTTTCCAGAAAAAAGGAAAAAGATCCCTCTAAAAGTTATCTTTAAAAATTCTACTTCAGGCAAGGTATGGTGGCACCCACCTTTAATCCCAGCTCCTTGGAGGCAGAAGCAGGGGATTCTCTGTGCTTTGAAGGCTAGCCTTGTCTACATGGCAAGCTCTAGGCCAGTCAAGGCTACATATGGTAAGACCCCGTCTCAAAAGAAAACCACTTCAGCAGAAAATAGTGACCCTAATCCAAAGTTGGAAACTGAGATAAAGAACAAAGACATTGCCACTCTCTGAGGAAACACACTCTTTAAATGTTAATATTTTATGTAATTGAACTGATCATAAAGTATACAAAAATAACAAAATATGTCACGTCATGATGGGGGAAATGTTCTTCGATATGCTGTGAATATATGTTTCTCTACTAATTGGTTTAATAAAATGCTGATTTGTCAGTAGCCAGGCAGGAAGTGTAGGTGGGGCTACCAGGCAAGGAGAATGCTGGGAAGGAGGAGGCAGAGAGGAGCTGGAGACTCCATGTATCTGCTGAAGAAGAAAGGGGACCTGGCATCACTGGTAAGTCCAAGACCATGTGGAAAATACATAAATGAATAGAAATGGGTTAATAATTAAGTGAGCGAGCCAATAAGAAGCCTAATAGTCAAATTGTTCGTGATTAATATAAGCCTCTGTGTGTTTATTTAGGCCTAAATGGCTGTGGGAACAGGTGGCAAAGAAACTGGGTCTACAACATCATTTTGTGGTACAAGAAAGTTTAGATGTTTATTCAATCACAAGAATCAATTCAGCAAATTGAGGTTCATCAATTCAATATGGAGCCATTTAAAATACCATGCAAGTATCTTCATTCATAGATCTACTGTATTTTGGAAGTAGATTACTAAATAGCTAATACAGGTAAATGAGACAATTTCTTGTTTAAATACAGAGATGTGAACACAAAAAGGTTAAAAGATTATTCACCAAAACCAATACTAACTAGTAATTGTTATACTTATTCATAATTTGTTTTACATATCTGACTTATATTTTCTTACATTCTGTATATCCTAGTCTATTTAAAACTGTGTTTAGATTCATAAAACATAACTACAATAGGTTAAAGATTTCTCATATAGGCTATATCTAATTACATCTAAGGCTAAGGATTTACATCCATACAGTAGATTTAATATTAATAATCAAGTTGTTAGCTAAAAGCCATACTATTCAGATTATACTTGTTATTTTAGATCTTTACTTTTTGTATATATGCCTGTGCTTGAGTATAATTATCTGTACCACCTGTGCAGGAAACACAGAAGTAACTAGAATTACAGTCATGAGGTACCATGTAAGTGCTGGGAACCCAAACTGGGTCCTCTGCAAGAGTGGAAAATGCTCTCCAATGCTGAGCCATCTCTCCAAGGCCCTAGAGTGTGCTTGCCTTTGGTTAGTCTTTTCCCCTGTTCCAGTGTCCTATCCAGGATACATTATATTTGATTGCCATGTCCCCTTCGGCTCTTCTTGGCGGTGACAATATTGGGGAATTCTCTTTGGTACTCTGTGAAATGTCCTTCAGTTGGAAACTTTGGCTTCTCCAGTAGAAGACCACTTCGTTCAAGATTTGTTTTTATCACATGGTTTGAGATGACTGAAGAGATCTATCAGTGGTATGGTTACTTTGAGTCCGGGGACTGACAAGTGGTGTCAAGAGTTCTCCGTGTACAATTATTCGTAACTTTTATCCTCATTCTTTATTCTGGACTCTTTGGAAGAAAGTACGATGCTAAAAAGGGAGCGACATTTCTCTCTAGCAGTGGAGTAGTGACATGAATTAATAGGGTTTCCTTGGCATGCTATTTTGTCTTCTCTTGCCCAATTACTTACTTAATCCCTTACATTAGAATCACAGACTCTACACTTTGAGCTGTAGCCTAATACTACTGTGTTTAGTCTTGCTATAGTTGCTTATTTTTTATTCACTCAGAGTAAAATGTTTGTTTAATCAGAGTTCTTTCAGGGATTTAGGAAGATGGCTTAGTCTGTAATGTATGAAGACCTGAATTCACATCCCCATATAAACTGCCACACACACACACACACACACACACACACACTTATGCTGGAGAACTCACAAACACCCACACTCACATATTCATGTGAATACACCCCCCACCCGGTCCCATACACACTCACATCATGAGTTCTTTCAATTTCACTCTTGTGTTCCTTACATGCCCCACATCGATGTGTTAAGGTTTAGATTTTTTCTTTTCAGTATTCATTGGCTACATGAATGGTAGGTATCCATTTTCTCAGGGTCTTCAATTTCCAGCACAGGAGAACATCTCTGAATTTACTTGGATCTTGAGTTTTCCATCAGTCTTTCAGATTTCCTTCTTTAAGCTCTTTACAGATTTATTAGATTTCTATCTATGGCACAAGATGGGGTTAAGTGTTTTAATTACAAGATAAGACTACATCACTGACACACAGACCAACTGGATTTTGTGTGTTGACGTTTTTGTCCTAAAATTCTGCTATAATTGCTAATGAGTGAAATGAGGATTTAGGAAACCTTTGTCTTTTTATATAGATAGACAATCATGCCATCTGTAATTTCCTTTTCCTTCCTTTTCACTAGCTAGGCCTTTGGGCATGTCATATGCTCACAAGCACTTTTTAATACTCATTCTTTCCTCAACCACTACTTTCTTCAAACTTCTCCTTTCTCAAAGCAGTCCATTTCTTAATTTTCTGTTTTGTTCATATTTTATCTCTGAAATACTGGGTTCATGTCTTACTCCTCTATCTCCGTCATTGTTCACTTTGTACTGCAGCACCTTTAAATGAAATCCAACTATAATCCTTTTGTGTAGTATTCTTAAAAATATTTGCTGTGAGTGAGCCTACCCATGGACCTGGGTAGAGTAATAGCACAACTTCCAGGAGTCAAGTCACCTTCCTCACGAATGTCCTGGAGACTGAATGTAGGTCCTCAGGCTTGGCAGCAAGCATCCTTACTCACTAAAGCCATCTTGCTGGCTGGGCAGTATCTGTATTTTTAAGGAGGGGGTACCGCTTTTATACTCTTAAGACTACAAATACCTTCTGTTGCTTTAGTAAAATAGCACACATGTACCTGTGTCTTTTTTCTTCCTGCTGTCTGTTCCTGTTCAATTTAGACCCTAGCAGTTTCTCCATGGTGCTGGGCTTAGCTTTAGAACATTACCCCCATATGCAGGTTTTAGCAATTCCACAGTGGCAACTCCACAGCTTCCTGATCATTCTTTTACATTCTCCTTGGATTTGAGTTTGCTAGACCACCTGTTAGTTTTCTTGTTGGTGTCACATAGTATCCCTTACTCTGCAGCAAATGCTCAGCAGTTAGTGGCCCTCCTGTTCCCAGGGCTTTCAGATTCTTTTTTGCCTTAGATACAGCAGTCTGAGACAGCTAGCCACACCAGATGCTCCACTTGTTTCTATGAGGAGATTCAGGAGGTTCACAAATGTTCCTCCCTATGCATCTTCCCAGCATCTTCAATATTTATGAATTATAAGGTACTTTAAGTTATCGTTGAAGTTTTTCCTCTGTTTTCTAATTCAACCAAAGTGCCAGTAGAAATAAATATAGTGGAGAAGCTATTTCTTCTTTTTAGATACCTTTCAAGTCATGTTTTAGATTGAGTCCATTTGGGCCCTCCAGTCTAAAATTAAAGTATTCACAAGTGTTACTCTGCCCCCCACATATCACTCCCAACTTGCTGAAGAGTACTCAGACTTAAAGCTAACTAAATTTTTAGTGGAATTTTTAGTGAATGCCCAATGTGGCGAAACATATGGAGAAGCTCATAACCACATTTATTACCATGTTTGGTGCCCTAAAATTCTGTTCTATCTGTAGCTTTTTCTCCTACTTTACAATGTGTGGTCCAACTTAAACTGCCTGCCAATTGTCTGAAACTGGTGTACAGATATGACTTATTTAGGCTGCTCAATATTTACTTGTGATTAAATCACATAAACTCTTTCTTTCCATAAATGTTATTGCATACATTTAAGGCATACATGATACTATGGGATAGATATGAATAGTAAAAAGGTTGCTATGGTGAGGCAAATTAACATATTCACAATTTCATAGTTAAGCAACTTTTTCTGTTTCCTTTGTGATGACAGCAGCTAAAACCACTTCCTTAATATGAAAACAGTGTACAGAACAACTCTATGACCAGCAGTCCTCAGGTTACACATTTACTCTCTAGACTGGCTTATCTTACATGTTGACTCACATCTTCCTCCCCTCCCCTGAGCTTCCCCTTCCTCCTAAGTACTGCTTTATCCCCTATTTCTGTATACTTGATTATTTCCCACACATAAGTGAGAAAACAAAATATTTTAGCTTACTTGATAGCACAAGGTCTTCTAAGCTCATTTACAAGTAGGCAGATGGCAAGATCTTGTTTTTCCATGGCTAATAGCTTATTGTATATATTTACCAGTTTCTTACTCCATTCATTTGCTAACTCAGACAGATATTAGTTTCCCTATTTTGATGATGGGGATTGCTGCAAGGAACATAGCAGTGCATGTATCTAAGAGGCAGTGATATGATTTTCTCAGTTTTCTGTATGTAATTCTATTTTTAACTTCTCTAGAAACCCTTGTACTATTTTCTATCATGGTTCCTCAGTATTTTACAAAGCAAAGCAGTGTCAATACCTACAAACCAGACTTCACACAAATTCAACTTCTGACTGCTCTTTCAAAACTTGAGGTCTGCTATCATTGGGGCCATATTGCCACTTGGAGCTTGTACTCTGATTAAAAAGGAAACACCCTCCCAGGCTTCCCTGCAGGTGACTTCTCTCCTTTGTTACATTCCTGATTCTACAGATACAGTAGGCTCATGACCTGCAGAAACTTCTTCTAGCCGCTCAAAGTTCAAACACGCACTATTGGGTCTTAAGTCTGTTTCTATTTAGATGTCTGCAGATCCCCCGCATTCCACAAATATTCAAATCCAAGCTTGCTAATTTTTTTAAAGTCCAATTTCCTTTTAGTGTTCTCTAAATGGTTCAGTTAATGGAAGTGTCTTTCTAGCATTGTTCAAATTAGAAGCATCTTTAAAAGTCAGCTTTCTTCTCTCTTCCTTACTCTACCCATTGCTTTTCACTGTGTAAAACCAGCATCATGTTTTGGTCTTTGCTTTTCACTGTTCCCAGTGTTGTAAATTCTTTATATTTCGAAACTGCTGACTTTCCAAGATGGAGCAAAATCGTAAGATCTCTGAAACCATGTGCTCACTTGTTCCTTTATATCTGTAGGCATCTTGAGTATGTATTCATTTCTGGAGCCCCTATTCCTTTAGGACAGAAATAACCATTTAGTCATCATTGCATAAAATCCCAGGACAAATTCATGACTGTTAAATGTGTTAAACATGAGTCTCATAAATCAATGACTGCTTCATGCCACATGACCTTGCCTTAAAAACATTTTATATGCTTCTGTCTTTCTGCAAGTACTTTTCTTTTTTTTTTTCCAAATACTTCCGATTGATCCTTCAACTACAAGATCAAATAACTCAGTCAAAATTTGCCATCATTAAAATGGGGACTTTCTCATAACTTAAACAAAACAAAATAAAAACAACAACAACCACCTCTTTTAAATATCGAGGGTGCTAGGCACTACCTCTAAAACTGTATCATTATTTATAAAGCAGATCCCATGGGGCAACTGAACAGCTGCTGAAAGATTTGGCACACTACTATGCCAGCCTGAATTTAATGACCTACATGTGAAGGGCTCCATATCCAATTACTAATCCTTCCTCAGCTACTCTCTGCCCTGATATGGAGGTAGCTGAAAAAAGATGTCCTACTAACAGATCACAAATGGATCCAGTTTGTGCCAATGCTCAGTTAACAGAAATCTTTTAGACTTGAGAGATCCACAACAGAATCCTGGCCCACACCCCAAATACAACTGGAGATTTTAAGGAAGGGCTTCAGTTTTGCCACTAAATTCAGAGACGTTTGAGTTCATCTAAGAGGCTGTAACCATGTCCAAAGATCAAGCATAAAGAAAACTCCACACCTTGTACCTTTCAATATTGAAAGGGGACGAGTTCTATTAAAAAAGTTGAAAATAGTTTTTAATTTCCAAATTCTACAATAGTCATCAATCAAAAAACGGCAAATTAATTTTAAAAAAGGTCAATCTACATAAGTGCTTAATTTTTCCCCCGCGGTTGACTTGGTCTATATTTAGCCAAAAGATTATATAAGGTCAAGTATTACAAACGATGAAATATCACTGGTGTTTTGCAAAATAGCATAGAAAAACCTCAAAGAATGGATTATACAGCTTATGTTTTTACTAAGGATATAAAAAAATATAAACCTTAAAACTCCCAACTTCAACGCATTTTACTAATAACTTCACTTAGGAAAAAAACAATGTGATGTCAGTAGCTTTTGCCTATATAAATCAGAAATCATCTGGGCAATAGGTCATGTTCTCAACACCGAGAAGAGCGCTTCGTCTGTTTCGTATTTTAATTTCTATACGTAGGGCTTTACTCTCTTGCGACGCGAGCATATACGTAAATTAACGCCTGTGAGTACAAATTCAGGTCTCGCTAGGGGAGAACACCTCGTGGTAGCCGCCACTTCCCCCAACAAAATCTAGGTCTTGGCCCCGCCCCCAAAGCTCCGGCCCCTCTCCCCAACCTAGGAGTTTGTAATCGGCGCCTTTAGATGACGTCATCCGCAAGTGCCGTAACCAGGCGTGCAACCACCGCCTCTGCCTCTGGGAGTTGAAGTTTCTGGAGGAGGACCGGACGCGTGGAGCGGTGGGCACTTCAGAAAGGCTTTCTGACCGCACCCTGGCGTTCCCCATCGGCCCCGCGGCTTGGTAAATATGGCACTGCGGCTGTCGCGCGGCTGCTCTTTGCTGTCCTTTCGGATGCTAAAGGAACGCGCACCGTGCCGCCGGCCGCTGCCATCGGGGCTTCCGGGGGGAGAGGGCAGAGCCTGGGAAGTAGTTGCCTGTTCTGCAAGGAAGTGACGTCAGGTGGCGCGTCCCCCGCCCCGCCCCCACGGCCTTCCTTGCGGCGTCCTGATTGGCCAGCTGGGGCCGCGTTCTCGGACGCACAGCAAGCTCGGGGCGGGCACGGCGGGCGTGTGTCTGCGCGTGCGCGTGCCCTGGACCGCGCGGCTCTCCAGGTTTCTGTTGTTGGTGGGGGCCGGGGCCGGAAGTGTGACAGGAAGAGGAATGCGGGGTCGCAGGGCCGCCCGTCGCGGTGCTGCTGCTTTGTTAGGGAGCGGGCAGGGCGCCTTCCTCTTCCCCGCGCCCCCGGCGGTCGGATGGAGGGAGCCGAGGGGCAGTTGCTGCAGCTGCGGCTGAGCCTCGTGGTGAGCCGAGGACGAGTCTTAAGATCCAGCTGCTGCCAGACGTCACCGACACACTTGGTGTTTAAAGTGTGGCCGCTTGTCTAGCAGCATAGTCTTCCCTGCTACCGCGGCACTGACCAACGCGTTAAAACACAGTTAGAAAAGAAAGAAACACACACACACACACACACACAGACACACACACACCCCAGAAAAGACCCGGTTACCGCAGGCCATTGGCTCCTTCCTGCAGGCACTGCCACTTGGCAGTTCCCGAAAAGAAAACCTTACAACCACACCAGGGCTGTTTTATTTTAGCCGGCGTG
This sequence comes from Phodopus roborovskii, assembly GCF_943737965.1. NCBI lineage: Eukaryota > Metazoa > Chordata > Mammalia > Rodentia > Cricetidae > Phodopus > Phodopus roborovskii. The sequence continues at coordinate 36,591 of NW_026126427.1, forward strand.
ATGACAGCTCTGGTTTTTGTCTTTGGCCTTCGACGATGTATGCTCTCTCCACACCCTTAGTCATCATTCAGTTCTGAGTTTTATAACCCCATCTGATAACCTATATCCATGAATTAGCCATCCATTTTTTTTTTAATTGTGCTACAGTAAAATCCCACACGTTCGTTCTAGATTTTCTTAAAAAAAAAAAAATGTTCTTAAATACTTGCTTGAGTGGGCTTACTGAATGAAAATGTACCCTGAGCATCGCTGCGGGTCAGGGTGGAGTTCCCAGACTCTGCCATCGAGACGTACGTCATGACCCAAACTAAAAGTATGCTCAAAAGTGCCGTGTTTTGCATAACAGATAACTGCGGTAAATTCGTGTACAGTGTGTTTATGGTACGGTAGACGGTCGGGAGGAAGCTGTCTTGGTAAAGTCTAGCCAAAATAAGATAGCCCGCTAGTATTTTATCTGCATTTCACGTATACTTGCTTCAGTATGTCTGGCTTACTTAATTAAAGCGTAGAAAACTCACCCAGCACAGTGTTTTGAGAATCGCTAAAGTAAATTCGTGTTTCTTTATTTTTGATAGGCTGTTCAGAAATGTCACTATTCTGTGATAGGTCAAATTAAATTTAACTTGAAACATTTAAATGTGAAAGACAGGCTCCCCCTGGTGTAGGTGAGTCGTAAAACGTGGCTTTTGTAATTCTCACAGTATAGCTCAACACGTGGAGGTTTATTTAACTACACACAGAACTACTGAAAAATATTGCCACGGATAAACAGAAATTCCTTTCATAAAATGTTTTCTTGTGTATTCTAGTTTTGCTTTTCACTTTTCATGTTTAATGAGTCTTGTTTCTTCCATTATCCCTATACATTTTTTTATTTAATACCTTCAGAGCTGACTGTCAACAGTGTGCAATCTGCACGGTCCCTTCAGAATCCCTCACCCCCAAGGTTTTCAGTTACTGGGAAGGGTTGCTGTTAGAACTGGGTTTGAGCCATACTGTATTCAGCTTTCCTTTGATCAGCAAGTTCAGTTCTACCTACTATGGATAGAGATGCATGTGGTTAGACTTAAATGGAGATTTATTTCAGCCAACCCAAAGAATTTCACAGACTGATTACAGAATTAATTTTTATATTTTGCTCTAATCCACCTAAAGTGTTTACAGATATACAATGACATTTGTTGAGAAAGAAAATTTGTGTGTATCATTCAAGTTATAAAATTTCAATGAACAAAAGTTGAAGATGTGTGTATATGTGCACTTTTAAAATTAATTTGATATAATATGAATATTAGTATTTGTTTTAATACTCAGATTTAAAATATAGTCCCCTTTATTAATAAGTAATTTGGAAATAGTATTTTTACTGGCTGCTTAATATATGTAACTGACCTTATAGAGTATACATAATTGATGTTATAGAGGAATCATAATTTATTGACTCTCTTTGCTGACATTGCTGACACTCAAGTAAATTCTGACTTTTCACAGTTAAAAGTAATGCTAGAATGAATGCAAATTTTAGTGTATATTTCTGATTCAGGAATTCGTTCTAAGAAAATAAATTACTAGGTCAGATGTGTCCCAGTTTTTGCTGTGATAAAACACTGACCAAAGGCAAGCTAAGGAAGGAGTCACTGGCTTATGCTTGTAGCTCACAATTCATCACTGAGGGAAGTCATGACAGACTCAGGCAGACATTGTTGGCTTACTCCAATGCTTACGCTTAGTTAGCGTTTTATATGGCCCAGGACCACTTGCCTAGGGATGGCACTTCCCACAGTGGGCTGGCCTCTTCCATATCAATAAACAGTCTGGACAGTTCTTCATAGATGTGGTCCCAGACTAACATCATCTGGGCAGTTCCTCCATTGAGCTTCCTCACATAACCCCTGGCTATCAGTGTGACAGCTGAAGCTAATTAGGACAGTATCAGTGTATTACAACTCTCAGAAGATAACTTGCCTTCTGGAAAACTGTATGACAATGTGTAATCACCATTTCTTTAGTCCTTAATTCATGTTAAGTGAAAGTCAAAGATCTTTGCCATACATGGAATTAACTGTCTAAATTTGTATTTTTATTATAGACAGAGTTTAACATTTGTTGGCATCTATTGGCCATTCGGGTCATTTTGCTTTGTGTCTGTAAATTATGTGTTCATGTAAAAAAAAAATGTTGCTCTCTAGATTTTCAGAAACAACCAACATGTCGTCTGAGATGCTGCCAGTGTGTCTTGCGACTCCTAATGTGGGAAGAGAGCCAGGTGTAAGTGATGGTGAAGAGGATGGGCAGAAGCCAAGCTTAGATGCAGGGACTGAGCCAATATCTAAGCGGCAGATGAAGAAGCTGATGAAGCAGAAGCAGTGGGAAGAACAGCGAGAACTTCGGAAGTGCGTACTTCAGAGCATGCTACATCCTACTCAGGGATGGGATATCCTCTTAATAGCTGTCTTCCTTACAACTGGTTAGGAAAAAATAAGCTTAGGCATGCTATTAGCTATTAGCTAACACTGAGTTTCTGTTAAAACCACAAATTGTGACTTTGCTTTTTGCAGTACTAATAATGTTAGGCTCAGCATCTTTTCTCCCCTAACGCTGCCTGACTAGCAGGACACCTGTTGCAACAGCTGAGACAAGGGAGCTGGTATCAGTGTCCTAGATACGGGATAAAACAACAACACAGGAAGGTCAAACATTGCCCTGACAAGGATGTGGCTAAAACAGGTTTTCATGAAAGCATTTAGGCTACAGCCATGTCTAATGCCAAGATTTAGAAGAGGTTAGAAAAACGTTGGGTTTTTATTTCTGTTCTTTTAGTAAATTTAGTGAAATTTTCTTTTTAGTGTTGTCAATGATTATTGAACTAGAAAATCATTTAAGGGATGAGTTATGAAAGTAAAATTCTTTATAACTCTTTTAAGTTTTTCTTAGGCATAGTATAGTATCAGTAATGATACTACTGAATAATATATTCAGTTATTCATTAAAGAAAGCTTTATATTATCTTTGCAAAGTCATTTCCTCTATGTGTAAAGTTATTGCAGGAGTAAATAAAGTTGTTGCTGTCTGACCCTTTTCTATCCACAGAAGAGACATGCTTTCATAGAACCATGACTGTTTACAAACATAGTTGGTTTTTTCCTTTTGTTTAATTAGAAATCTTGGGAATGTCTAAATACAGAAATAACAAAACGTTTTGTTTACTAATTTTAGGGAAAAACGAAAAGAAAAGCGCAAGAGAAAGAAATTAGAACGACAGTGTCAGCTGGAATCTAGTTCAGATGGGAGCGACAGAAAACGCATCCGAAGACATGGTGTCCATAGCAGCCTCCGCCTTATCATCGACTGCAGTTTTGACGATTTGATGGTGTTAAAGGTATCACGAGGTCCCTGTGTGTGAACTAGGTTAAATCCCTCTTATTCTCATATCTAGTATTATGGATAGTATTTATATAGTTTTTCAAAATCTCTGCTCCCAAATTAAGTCCTATAATAAGTATATGCATATTTACATATATGTTTGCATATGCATAGATAGACACCATTAATTAGATAGTAAAACTTCGTAACTACATGTTAGTCCTAAAGACCTATGGAGTCACTGTGACGGCACATGTCTGTAATCCTATCACATGGGAAATGGATGCAGGAGGATCTCAGAGTTTTAGGCCAGCCCATTTGAGGCAAGCCTGGACTACTCAGTGAGATCCCTTTCAAAATTTGTTTTCAGAACGTCTGTAGCACGACTGGAGATATGAGATGGCTCAGCAGTTAGGAACACCTGCTGGTCTTCCAGAGACCCGGGTTTGGGTCCTAGCAGCCACGTGGCCAGAGGCACTGCCCAGCATGGTGCACAGACGTATATCCAGGCATGCAAACACGCACAAGTGTTGTTTTAAATCTTGCATTTTACCAGTGCCACTGGGGTAAAGTGTAGAAATAGCATTTTTCTGAAAAGGTTTTGTTGTTTTCCATTTAGACAGCGTCAGCTAGCATTTTGAATAGACTTTAAAGGACAAAAGGACAGCTGAGTTATGGAACATTAACTTCCAGTTGTTCTGTCAGTATGTAGGAAAATCAAGTGAATATTATCACAACAGTCATAGTTTGAGACAGGGTTTCTCTTTGTAACCTGGCTGTTCTGGAACTCACTCTGTAGATCAGGCTGGCCTTAGACTCACAGAGATCCTCCTGCCTCTGCCTCCCAAGTGCTGGAATTAAAGGCATGCACCACCTCCCTGGCTGTCCTTACATTTTAAAGGAAATATTTTTGCCTACCTAGCTATTCCTTCTCTTTGTTCTATTCCTGTAACACCACAGAATAGCCTTAGGTGACTTTGATAACTTTTTAAGTTGTGCTATTTTATAGGATATTAAGAAGCTTCATAAGCAGATTCAACGATGTTACGCAGAAAACCGACGAGCGTCACACCCTGTGCAGGTGTGTGTGAAGGGTTAGAGGAAACTCAGCTTTCTTCCCCATCTCCCATGACGAGGCATGGATTGTTGTCCTTAGCTGGGAGTCTTAGAGGTTTCTTGTGTCATGCTTATTTGATCTTTTTTTTTTCTACAAAAATATTTTGAACATGAGTCTTGTGCATTTTCAGTGACTGTCCACCGCTGTGTAGATGGGCGTCTTTGATTTAGGACATGTGCATATCTTCACACCAGGTCTCAGCTTCTGACTCCTTCCAGCCACGGGAAGTGGGAAAGGAGGGTTCTAGGCTGCCCTGTTCCGATGTGTACAACAAGGCCTCTTAGCTGTGGGTCTGTTTTACATTTCCTTTTGACAGTTCTGAAAAGGATTTCTTAAATTTAGTTGAGAGTAATTGTGGAGACTAGTTGGCTGCTGCTGTGACTCCTACCTCAGACGGGAAGAACCAAGAACTTCCCACATGTGCTGTGCTTAGATGTGTGTCTTACCATGTGGAGCAGTATGGACTGTGTTTTCATATAATTCTGTACCTGCTTCAGTGATAGCCTTACATATATATTACATATATGTAATTATATATGCATATACATTTACATATATATATACACACACACACTTTTCAAGGTCTTCAGCTTGATACAGCTGTAAAGTGGGGGTCAGGAAAGGCTCCACAGCAGCAAAAATAGCAACAATAATTAATAGTGGCGGGCCCCTTCTCCCAGGAGGGGGATGAGAACCCGAGGAAAGGCAGTGAGTTTGCAGCATGATCTTCAATGGCAGACAGAGGGAGGAAAATGTGGGTGGATGCCACAGCCACTGGGTTAGCACATGCCCTTTCTACCACCTAGTACAGGGTTGCTCAGGGTTGGTAACAGTTCTTTTTTCTTAATCACTGGTCATCAGATGAATGACGAGGGAAGTAAAATACTGAAATAAACTGATTGTTTTCCTTCTTTTTCTCTGCTTACCTTGCTCATCAGTTTTATTTGACAAGCCATGGAGGTCAGCTGAAGAAGAACATGAATGAAAACGACAAAGGATGGGTCAACTGGAAGGTAGTACAGCAGTCCACTCTCGTGACACTCAAGTACCTCTAAGCTCCTGGAAGGCCTCTTTATTTTACCTAAGCTCTCAGTAATGGTGTGCACCAAGCCTGTGTGTCAGTGCACCCATGTTTATAGAGGTGTGCACCAAGCCTGTGTGTCAGTGCACCCATGTCTAGAGGTGTGCACCAAGCCTGTGTGTCATTACATCCATGTCTAGAGGTGTGCACCAAGCCTGTGTGTCAGTGCACCCATGTTTATAGAGGTGTGCACCAAGCCTGTGTGTCATTACATCCACGTCTAGAGGTGTGCACCAAGCCTGTGTGTCATTACATCCATGTCTAGAGGTGTGCACCAAGCCTGTGTGTCATTACATCCACGTCTAGAGGTGTGCACCAAGCCTGTGTGTCATTACATCCATGTCTAGAGTTACATGGGGAGAAGCTAAAGAACAGAATGAGATGTCTGCTCATTTGCGTTTACTCTCCTAAGTCTTGTCTGCTATTAAAACCACTTCTATATAATAGAAATACCCAAAAGTCTCTCTAGAATTTGAAAAGTGTCTCTACATGTAAATCCGTGCTGCTCATTTTGTGAGCAGTAGACAAACATGAACTCTTGAGAGGTGAAAATCTGGATCGTGAGTTGACATGTGCTGTAAGTGTGAGGTACATGCAGAATCAGAAAGTGGGGGTGGGATATAACATAGACATGTTATGTTAATATGTTGAAGGTAATTTATCCATGTTTAATTTTTAGTGTGGCTTCTAGAAGATTTAAATTATCTGTGATGTACACTTTCCCTATTTTAGGTTTTTGTAAAGATGGCTGGGTACTCTTCTGTTCTGAGGAGTGCTATGTTCTGCTTGTGTGTGTTTGCTTTCAGCTTTCTCTTCTGGTACCTTCTGATCTAATAGCTGCTTTCAATAAAAGCCTGTCATACAGACATTTGCAAGAAGATTATCCTTAGCAAGTCTTTTAGATTCATGTCTTTTTTCCTAAGAAATAATGACTATATTAGACCAGCATACTTTATAGTTCAAGTCTTGCCAAGCTTATTATGTACACCCTCACTTTTCTAGAGAAATACAGATTTAGTGACTTCAGGTTACTCAGATACCTCTTGAAGCCACTACTAAGTATAGGAACACATTTATAGCATACTGTTTTCCAGAAAAGTAATTATATTAATCAGTAGCATACAATGTTAAATGTCTGCTTCACTTGATTTTCTTTAAAATTATTGTGTAAAAGTCAGGGAGTGGTAACATCATTCAAGCAATTAATGTAACTTGAAAAATCTGGGCTGCCAGCTCTCACTCAGCCTTGTGTCTCTGAATTGACAATTTTGGTAAAGAAGCTTCCAAGTTTGTCTCCTTGTAGAAACAGACGCATTCAATTAATTAAATTGACAAGCAGTTTTGATGATTGACATAGGAGATGTAATTAGAAAAGGCATTTCTTGTCTGGAAAATGGTGTGATCAAGACAGCAGGAAAATTACATTTTTATTTTTTATTTTGGGATCCGAGATAAAATGAGAAAGATAGGCTAGTGCCATATTCACACGAAAGAGTTCCTAAGTTAAGGAGTTTGTTTGGTGTTAACCCTCCAGAAAAGGGCTGAATAACAACAAGTGAGATTTTAGGAACTTAGCTTGTCATCGTGTGTGGAATTAGATTAGGGACTGAGGCTCCAACCAAGGAAATAAGGTTAGTAGAGTATGTCAGTGACTGAGCTATGAGGGAAGGAATTGGTTATGGATTTTAAGCACTGTTCTAACAATAGCCTCTCAGGCTTTACTCCAGATGGTTTTTAGAGAGGTTTCTTTTGGGAAAAGAGGATAATCATGTTTAGCTAGTGTTCACAGTGTCCTGCTAATTAATACGCATCCTCCTTTTGTTTTTAAAGGATATCCACATCCAGTCAGAGCACTATAGTGAACTCATAAAAAAAGAAGACCTGGTTTATCTGACATCAGACTCTCCTAATGTACTGAAGGACTTAGATGAATCAAAGGCCTATGTGATTGGAGGCTTAGTGGACCACAACCATCACAAGGTACTGTGCTCTCTGCCTGCCTAAACCTGTGTTTCGGGTAGTGAGGAAGTCCTCAGGATGATGGTCTTTCTTGAGCACCTGTGACTGTGGTGGTAACCCTCCCTGCAGCCCTGGGAGAGAGACCAGGGCAGTTTTTTTCTATACTTCACACACAGTTTTGGGTACTAAGAAATTGAACCTAAAGTCAACCGTGTTGGTTGGCAAAGCAGATTCTGGAAATGACCAGATTGCTGCAGAGTCTATATGCCTAAGCTGTGTGTGCTGTGTTGCTGAGGGCTCTGATGCTAAGGAATTGCTAAGCCACTGAAGCTTATACCAATCTTTAAGAAATAGGTTTCATTTTTGTTTTATGTGTATGAGTGTTTTGCCTGCATGTGTCTTCGCTTTTGCTTGCCTGGTGCCCTTGAAGGTCAGAAAGTGATGTCAGGACCTCGGGAACTGGAGTTACAGACAGTTGCGAGCCACCTGCCACATGGATGCTGGGAAGTGAGCCCAGCGGTCTGCAAGAGCGGTGCTGTTAACCACCGAGTCCATGCCAGCTCTATAGCAGTTTTTAAATACGTGATTATCAAATTAGTTTTTCTCTCCATTTTTTTCTCACCTTATGTTTTATGTATAAAACGTTACAGAACTCCACTTAATGAAGAAAACATTTTTGTGTACTTTGCAACATGCTCAGTTCATCCTATTTTTCTGAAGAAAAAGTATTATTTCTAAGTAAAGAAATATTGTCAGCACAGTATATGAAGGAGTTGTGTGTTCTTCTGCAGCAGTATGTACGTAGAATTTCTACCATGTCACAGGTGAGCACATCAGCCTGGCCAGCAGTGGCTGCATGGCTGTGGCACACCAAGCTGCAATACAGCAGAGAAACTGGACTTGTTTTTGTAAAACTGTGATCTTGAAGGGGCCAGGTGTGGCTAGCCATGAGCTGAGCAACTCATGACAGTGAAGGAACCTTCTCGTCAACCTTTCTGTTGTTCTCAGTGGGAAATTCTAGCTTATATGCACAAACATATTGTCTGCTCAAGTTGTGTCTCTTTCTCTAATAAAATAGTTTTTTCCCAAAGCCCCTAGCTCCTCTCATCTCTTGTCTCCCTGATACACTAAGTACTTGTTGAGAGATTCAGTTTACATTTCCTGGATGGCCTTCTGGGTGCTTTTATCTGGGATAGACATAGACTTCAAGCATTTTAAGTTTGAGAAAAGATAGAATTCTTATCTGATTTGTAGTTATTGGAAAGCCAAAAATAAAATATAAGGACCACTGAAATACTTTTCAATCTGGATTTCATTCCATTGCCATTTGTGTGCCTTTGTCTATTTCGTTCTCACAGAAAGAGTGATGGTTTCTCTCTGAATTCAGCTGGAGAGTTTAACACTATGAGAAATGGGGTGGGGGAGGGAAAGAGAATAATCAGAAAACATCTGCTGCAATTCTTTGTTCTGCCACCTAGAGGCTTCCTAACTGCTGGGAAGGCAGTTTTCACCTCTGGGAAGTGAGGTGTACACAGGGCTGGATGTTCTCTCCTGCCTGACTTAGAGCACACGTTCCAGATAACATTAGACCTACACTCTCATCGACTGTACATCTAAACCCCGTTGTCTTTATTTTCAGGGTCTCACACTTAAGCAAGCATCCAGTTACGGAATTGAGCATGCACAGCTCCCTCTTGCAGATTTTGTGAAGATGAACAGTCGCAAAGTCCTGGCAGTTAACCACGGTAAGCTATGGAGGTGACTGAAGGTGTCCCTGAGTGACGGACACCAAAAGAGACAGTACATTCAGACTCGGACAGATAGAAGAGAGAAGCCGTTTGTTTATTAGAACAAGAGTGAGTCTCTAGACAGTTCTGAGAATCTACAGACGTATAAAGACAACTCCTGTAATCTCGTAACTCGAAGAGACTTTTTGCTAACTTGTGGGCGTGTTTCCTCCCAGTTCTTTTCCTGTGATGAATCTGGGGACCCTCCTTCATTTCATCAGAGTTTTCATGGGATTGATTATTAGTGACTATGTGATATTACAGCCTCTAAAATAATCATTTAGTCATTTCCCCATTATATATATATATGTATATATATATGTATATGTATATTTCCATCATGAATAACATTGTGATACAACTCTGCTTTATAATTAGAAAGGTTTTGAGAGAGGGTTTCACTGTATAGATTAGGCTGGTCTTAGAGAAATCCACCTGCCTCTGCTTCCATCCTGAATATTGAGATAAAAGCCATGTGTCATCAAGCCACCCATCTTTAAATTTTGTAAGATTTGTTTCTATTCTCTGTGTATGAGTGTTTCGTCTGCATGTATGTATCTATACCAAATGCCTGTCTGGTGCTTGTGGAGTCCAGAAGAGGGAATTGGATCCCCTGGAACTGGAGTTATAGGCAGTTATAAACAGCTGTGTGGGTATTAGGAACTGAACCCCTGTCCTCTGTAAGGAACAATTTTAGTCAGTGCACAACAACTTATGTAATCCTAAGTTCTTTATGTATAGCAGGCTTTATGGGGTAAGAGAAATTAAATTAAATTACTTATTCAAGGAACAAATATCTTCAAAAAACCTTTGATACCTTTTGTACTTTTGTACAAAGTTATAGAGATAGCCCTCCCACAGTGTGGTGGACCTAGGGACAGTATGATATCCTTTCTGCTAATGTGAAAGTAGAAGACAGAAGCAGGCAGAAGGCTCATTCGGGTGGTTCTTCATAGGGAAGGCGAGGAAGTGAGCTGAATGCTAACCATGGGGCTTAGGAGAAAAAGATGGAAAGAACATAAAGACTTGAGAGCCATGGGGCAGTTCATCCCTGATAGCCAAGGGGAGGAGGAGGTAAGAACTTTGCAGTAATTAGGACAAATCAGGACAGGGGCCACAGTGCAGTAATTAGGACAAATCAGGGCAGGGGCCACAGTCTAAGACAGCATGCAGCATCGTGGTGACCCATTTGTCTGTGTCGCAGTGTTTGAGATTATCCTGGAGTTCTTGGAAACAAGAGACTGGCAAGAGGCGTTCTTTACCATCTTACCCCAACGGAAAGGAGCTGTTCCTGCACACAAAGCCAGTGAAAACTCTCCTCAGGACCAGCAGCCCCGGCCAGAAGCGGGGGGCAGTTCCAGCGAGGGAGAGCAGTCCAAGAATGACCCCGACTCACCACAGAGAGAAGAGCAGGGCCAGCAGAGCAACCAGCCCGGTGTCCTCAGTGAGTCCCGTCCACAGTGACCAACCTTCCCTAGCTGTCCTTCCACTGAAGGAGCGCCCAGACAGTGGCTCGTCACAGAACACTCAGACTACAAGGAAGGTGATTTTCTCTCATCTCTGTTGTGGGGTTTTAAATCGTGTCAAAAGTTAAATGATAATGAAAAACCCTTTAAGCACCAAGAAAGGATTATTTGGTTTTGTGTAGGAAGGCCTAAAGGTATGATTTCAAAATTGTTTTAAACCTCAAGTCAGAGTCATGGAGAATGTTACCGTATTAGCAGGCCTTCATTCTCCTCCCTTCACTGGAGTGTATTCTTCAGGATGTGCCTTCTGACCTCTTAGCTTTGTTCTTTTATGTTCCTATCAGTGTCTGTCTGTTTGGTCTGATCCTGTTTGGTGGACCGGATGTTCATGAATGTTCTGTGTGTCTACTAGAATGTTGAACTTGGGAGGCTGCCCTTATACCTGTAGCTTTTGTGTTCCGTAGAGTTCTTTCTAAGAAATATTTATTTCTGGAAGGAATACTAGTTGTTTGCTGGGCATAGCAATTTCCTTTGGATAGTGGAGCCCGTTCCTGTGCCTCGCTTGTGATGTCTTCTCATACTTCTGAAATAATCACAAGAATAACCTTAATCCCTTAATGACAATAATAATTTAATTACAAAATTAAAGTTTTGCTGGCTGGACTATTTCACAGTGTTATTCTTGAAGGATCAATTTGTCTTTACCCCAGTTTAAAGTAAAAACATCTATCCTTTCTATATTTTTCATATATATATAACATATATCTCCATATGTTAGCTTTCAATGTGAATATTGTACATCTCCCTTCTACTCTAGTATCCCAACTCATGTAAATGTGTGTTTCTGTAAATAACATAGGCATGTAGGAAAATGTACATGTAATAATGTTTACATCTGTCCACATCTCATTTAGCTCTCACATTTTAGTTCATGGTTACAGGGCTGATGTGTATTATTGTGGAATGATTATGCTGAATGCACTAATGCCCAAATCCAAAATTGAACAGTGGTTTACAAGGGAAGACTGCATGGTAATTACAGAGAAGCTCACACAGAGCAAATGCCCTGTCACCAGTTTAGTGGATTCCAGCAGCTCCTGCTCCCTGTGACACAACCTGTGTATTATGTTGTGTGTGTGTGCTAACATCACACTTAGATATTAGATTGAATGTTGATGTTCAATGTCTCTTTCTGTTGCTTTATTCTCAGCTACCTAATGTAGCTAGTTGTTTCAAAGTCTACAAACAGTGGATGTAAACAGCCACACTACAGTTCTAAAAGAATAAAGTTCATGTTGCTGTACTTGTCCAAGTCTCAGATTTTTGTGAGATGTTCCCCATGTGCTATGTGTGAGCACTTGGTCTCCAGCTGATGCGCTGTTTTGGAGGTTGTGGGAACTTTGGGAGGTGAAGCATGTCACTGCGCGTTGGATTTGAGGGCTTATAGCCACTTCTGCTCCTTGTTGGTTCTTTTGTGCAGGTAGAATGAGATCAGTGCTTCCTAACTGCCAGGCCAGTTAGGCCTGCTCTTCCCTGGGTTTTCTCAAGCATTCTGCCATGCAACAGAAAAGTAACTAATACAGTGCCTTCCACTTACTTTATATGAAATAGAACCCTATGTAATTATGGAAGTGGAGGAAATTATGTCAATTACTGTAGTGACATATTATTTATGATTTATTAAAGCTTACCTGAGGATTCAGAAAAGAAAAGTCAGCCACAAGCCATAAAGTCAGGCATACACCTTTAACCCCAGCAGTCAGAAGCTAGGTACACACCTTTAATCCTAGGACTCAGGATTAAGAGATAGACTGATCTCTCTGAGTCCAAGGCCACCCAGATCTATACAGTCTGAAAGGGAATTATTAAAGCTCACACCTTTAGTTCCAACATTAGGAAAGTATACAAGACAGAAGCAAGGTCTCTGAGAGGTATTCCTCTCCAGCCACACTGAGGAGAGGCAGCAGTCTGAGACTTGGTGAAGAGCTCGTGTGTGGATCAGCCCTTTCAGCCTGAGCTAGAGGTGAGAGCTAGTGGCCAGCTGCTTTGCTTTCTAATATTCAGCTTGAAGCTTGAACCCCAATATCAGTTTCTGGGTCATTTATTATTATTATTATTATTATTTGTTACAAATTACCACATGGTTTAATTTTCATTACTTGCAAAAGCTCTGTATTGGTTTCCTAGGTGTGCCGAAACAAGTCACAATAGACTGAGTGGGCTAATATGACCACAACTTGTTTTCTACAGTTTCAGAAATTGCAGGTTCAGAATCAAGCATGATAGAACCAACTCCCAGTATTGTAAGGTACCTGCACACGAGTGGCACACACAATACACATTTAAAAGAGTGTATCTCAGCCGTTGCCAGAAGACAATAGTCACCATTCATTTTCAAATAACTAATTTCTGGATTATTTGAAGATTGGCTATAAAAATAATACCTAAAGACCTTTTTCTTAATGTGTTGTTTTCTTTCAACTTTTTTTGTACAAGAGGTAAAAAATGAAAGGGGAAAAGAATAGGTAAAGGTGAATTAATGGGCACAGAGGGCTAGAGTTGCCAGTGAATGGGCCCATGGAGACATTTGTCCCTCTTTCCCCAGCTCACTGGGAGGCATGTGCAATGAGCTTAACATATTCCCAAAAGTCAGTGGCAGGCTCAAGAGATGGGACCCTTGCTGGGAATATTGGATCATTGCATGAGATTTAAGCCTTGGCACTCCTATGTTTTCATTGTGAAACTGCCCATGGTACCAAACTCAGTGTTCATATTTTAAATGACTGTTACCATGTTTATCCTGTCGGGAAGAACAAAAGATTGCCTGTGAAATAAGTAAGCAATGCGGATGTGGTGATGCTTTCACACACTGGCTTTCTCTCTGCCTTTCTTCATTTCCCTCATTTCTCATGAATGCACACACATAAGCTGTACATACAAATATATGTGCATGTATGCATGCACACACAGATACACACACATAAAACAAAACTTGTTGAGATAAGAGAAAAGCCTCACTATGCAAAAGAAAAACCTAAGCAGCTGGAAAGAGGAATTCAACCCTGAAAGTAAGCATTTTCCCCTTGAAGCCATCTCCCAGACCCCAGTGGGATGATCTTTAGTAGTCTACAGAACAGGCCCAGTGTGATCTCGAGAGTCTTTGTTACAAGTGAACAACTTGACTAGCTAATGTTCTCTTTCAAGATAGAAGACAGCCACAAATGAAGGGGTGTGGATCATCTGTAGAAGAAAAGCCACTCTTCCCAGAGCCTCCCAAAAGAAAATGACTTCATTTTCATTTTAGCCCATTCCCCTTCTTTGTCTCCAGAATTGTAACAGAATAAAATTGTGTGGCATTAAGTCACTAAGGTTGTAATACTTTGTTGCAGCAACAGTAGAAAATGTACTTTTCTCTGGTCTAATTTTCTTCTGTCTGCTGGGTGCAATTGGCAGTGATACTCTAGATGATAGTTGAGCCACAAGGTGGAAGGATCCCGGGCCTCTCAATCACCAAGCAATGCAAAGGTATCCACTGAGTACGAACATGAGTCCTGAACTCTTATGTAAGAAATAAACCTTGTTATGGTTGACCCACAATATGTTACAAACTTACACTAAAAGAATAATAGCTGGGTCCCAAGAATATTTCATTTAAATAACACAAAAAAGTCTATATTAATTATTTTCATCCATCATTAGCACCACTAGCAGAGTGAAAATAAACTCTGTGGCTTGTGAATGAAGAATAACATTTATTTATTTATTTACTTACTTACTTACTTATTTGGAGAGGAGATGAGAAATTTTCTTTAACAGTCCCAAAACTTGGAAACATTATAGGTTACCAAAATTGGCTCAAATGTTAAAATTCTTGAGCAGTTTTCCCCAACTGGATTTAGATTCGGCACTCAATTCTGATTATGGATGCCTTTCTGGTATCCTCTATGTTCAGGTACTAATATCATTATTACAGACAGGAAATGAGATTTAAATAAGCATGTTTCTTTCATGTGTATTAAACTGACTACAAATAGAAATAATGTCTTCATTAATATTTATTTCTAGCATTATATACAATGTGGTTTTGAGACTTACATGGGCCACCATATAGAGGACCATTATTTTTTTTACAGTATTTTTGATGTTCTGTCCGTGTGAAGTTCATCTTTGTGAAAGAGCTGGCCCGCGTTCATTTCTACCTTTGGTGTGTTGAAGGACAGATGGCTCTTTGGTGAGTGTATTCTTGGACACTCCTTGCTGACATTGGCTTTGCTGATCCATTGTCCTGGGTGCTGAAACTGAGAGGAGGCTTTGGTTTGCTGAAATACTCTGTAACAGGTATTTTCATCTTGTTTTTTCTTATATACAATGGGGTCTCAACCCCTGAAATAGAAAAAGAATGCAAATAAGACTGTAACCGAGAGACTGAATATAGCTTCTGCCTTGTTTTATCAGTAAGTGGTGTGGAATTAAAAGCCAAACAGGCACTAAAAAGTCATAACAGAATCGGTTCGTTTTGACCGTGATCACCTACAATGAGATATTTGTGCTAGCATATATAGTCTGTTTTCTTGCCCTTAGAATTGTTGATGTGTGAGGGTGTTGGGGTAGGGACTGGACCAGTGAAATAAGAATCTGTTATCTTGACAGAGAAAACAAGAGATCAGACATGCATCTTAGAACAATTTAACTGCATCCCTTAGACCTTTCCAAAGCCCACACAGACACTCCCAGCCAGGATCAGGTTTGGAGATGCTGAATGTCTACTGTGGAGAGAAGCAGTGTGATCTGGAGATTGCAGTTTAAAAGTCTGTGCATCTTGGCAAGGCAAATCTATGTGTGGGTCGTTAGTAAGGCTCATGGATGAATAGAACTATCCTGTTCTAACTGTCATCCTAGAGTGAAGCATCTGGTGGGAGAGGCCAGGTGGAAAGGGCCATCCTTGGAGCAAGAGGCAGGGTATGCTTTCCAATCTCAGCTACATTTACTGACTGGTCACAGACGGAGCCACTTTGGGGTTTAGTGAACTCCATGGGAAAGTGACAATGTCTAGGAGAATTCCACGTGATGAACCCCTCATTTCTGGTTAAGGGGAAAGTGGGAAACAAGACTGTGACAGTTGCTCTGTAGTCTCTAATGCAGTTCTTGTTTTAATGCTGGGAGCTACAAGCCACAAAGTGGCTACCGTTGGACTATTCAGGACCAGGTAGGCTTTCTACAATGACTGAGTCTCTCTGGTCTAAACTGCAGGCTGGCCTGGGCTTCTGATTGGTGCACACTGACTTTCAGCTGCCTCATAGGGCACCTGCTTGTGATTGCTTCAGCAGTATTCTGTTCTGCTTGGTTTTCTTCACAGCAAAATCATTTAGGCCCATGACAGTTAAGCTGAGCAGAGTAATCTAGGGAAGTCACTGTGTCTGTGTGGGTCAGCCATCCTTTACCGTGATTGGGTGTGACTGTGTTGCTTCTCAGAGTGTTTGGTCTGACAGTTTTGTCAGATTTATCTTACACAGAATTGAGCAGATACACTTTAGAGAGGAGCAGAAAGCCCCTCCTAACCCTCATGGATTGCCCATTGAAAGCCAAGACCCTTAGCGCCCATACCCCTAAGTAGTCAGTACCTACTGATTTCCTTATACCACCTGAAATCAACACAAACTGTACTTAACCTTGTGATACCGCTTTATTGCCTTCAGATCCTTGACTTGGCATTCTAAATCAATTGGAGAAAGAAAGAGAATTTGAGCAATAGCAACAGACTAGGGCATCAGCAAGCTAATGGCATCTATCTTAAATGTGCTAGCCCATCCTTGACGTAAATTACTTACCAGTGACTACTTACTTTGAGCAAATATCTAGCAGGCCTACCATAAGCCACTCACTGAAGAGGAGGTCAGCTCCTACCAGGTCTTACTTTCTGACTTCACAGAAACTTAACGGTGCAGACAATTAGAATGTATACTTTTTAAAGTGGCTTTTTTTTTTTTTAAATCACATTATTTCTGTGACTTTGCATTTAACCCAACTTTTAATTTTGAAACAACAAAATTTTCTCTCCCAGCCTAACACTCATTCCTTCAACATGTTATACATAAATACACTGTTTTGCTTTTGAGACAGCGTCTTGCTGTATAGTCCAGGATAGCATTAAATTTTAAATTATTTACTTTAAATTTGTAAAACTCCTGCTCCAGTCTCCTTAGTGCTGAGATTACAGATGTTTACCACCACACCCAGCTGTTTTGTTAACATTGCATGGTTTAAGAAATACTGCTTCTATATGCATTATCAAGCTTGCTTGTGAACTCTTGATGAAAAGTGGGCTCAGAGGTGAGCGGCATCGAGCTGTGGACTATCTATCCCCTAATGTTCTTTACTACAGAGGCTGGTAGTCAGAGATGGGTAAGGTCTTTTTGCCTCCAGGCAACCTAAGACAGGTCATGAATGACAGAATGTGTGCTTCCCATGACAGGTAGTGCTGGAAGGTAGAAGAACACTACCTAAGATAGACACAGCTATCTGTCCTGTAGCAGAAGCATGGGTATTACTTAATTATATTAAGAAGGGGAATTTATTGGTGCCCATAAAGATGGCTGCACTCCATCTTGGCACAAGGACAGAGAGTTCAAAAGTAGTCTCAGCAAGTCATAAAACCTAAAAGCCAAAGGTGTGGCTATAGTAGGGTGTTTGGCTGCCTTATTCTAAATAACAACGGAACTGAAGTGCGGCTACTCCTGACCTCAAGGCTAGGGAACGAGAAGTTGAAGCTAAGGTGTGGTTACTGAACCCTTAGAGTAAGGAGGAAGAAAAGTCTGTTTGTTCCGTATACATGATACCATGTTCCCCTTTTGGTTAAGGTATATGAGTGGTGAAAAATAAATTTGTGGCATTTCAGTATTGACTGATCTGCCCTCCTGATTTCAAAGAAGAAAGGAAGAAAGAAAGGAAGGAAGAAGGAAGGAAGGAAAGAATACTGCTTCTAAAACAATTTCCAGATGGCTTAGTGATTATTTTTCTCTCTAAAACTTCCCAGGAATATATCAGTGAAAGTCAGTTGAAGTGATTTATTTTTATCTTCATTGCTTTACATTAAAATTTATATCTGTATAATACTAGCATTTAACAAAATATGAGTAACACTAATAATAGCCTCAGTTTCCTTTATGGTTTGCATGTTTAAACTTTTTTAAAGCACTTGGGACTAGAAAGATGGCTCAATGGTTAAGAAAACTTTGGTTCTCAACACCAAGAGGCTCACAACTTGATGTGACTGTTACAGGGGCATCTGATGTCCTCTCCTGGCCGCTGTGGGTACTGCATGCATTGACCTCATTCATTCTCTCTCGCCTCTGTGGGTAAATAACCTAAAAAACCTTATATTTTCTTAGATCTCTAATTGTCTAGTCTTTGCCATTAGTAGAAAGGGGATTTGCTTCAAAAGAGAAAGGTTATTTATTAGCTAAAGAACACAGCCTCTGCCAAAATGTTCTGAACAGTGGAACCGAGAACAACTTTGCTGTTAATTGTGGAAATGAAAGAAAACACTTACATATGTGCAGTCACTCACTATAGAGTTGAGACTTGAAGAGGAAACAAGGGAAGTGTGACGTCTTTATGTACAGGGGAGCCCTGGACGGCCCCCATATTTAATCACCTGGGCGGCTGATGCCCCTCTGTAGCTCTGGTCAGCACTTTGGATTTTGCAGGTGAAGTTTGCATCGATTTGGCTGTGGTGGGTGTTCCAGCTAAGGATGGCTTCTTGGGCTTTGCCGCTGGTTCTGCTGGGGTAGTTCTTCTGTGACGAGTCAACATGTTAATCTCAGCTAGTTCAGAATGAACCAAAGCCGACACCCACTCCTTTTCTGATTTGGGGGAAGAAAAGGTTGGGAACATGAAAGTTACTACTGTCATATTGACGGGAAGTGCAGCTTTGTCCCTGTTTCAGTTAGTAACGGGTTTCATTCTGGCAATGCATACATTTATGGCATTTCAATTTGTTCTTGTTCACCCCCCTTTCTCTCCCATCTCTCCGGCCTACCTTCTGCTGCCCGCTGTGCACTATGCACTGATGCACTTGTGTCCACCCCCCCACAAATATACACATATATATACATTTACAAAAGAAGATCTTATTACTTGGGTAATTTATTAAATGTCACAATCTTTTACCTCTCCCCCCCCCTTAGAAAATTGCCCCCAAGCACTTTGCAATTATAGAGTAGTCTTGAACTCTGTTACAAGGTACTAGTTTTCCAAAGTGCTCCCCATTGCCCATTAGAGAGTGCTCTCCAGAGCAATGTTGCCTGACCATCAGCATCACCTGGGATCATGTTACAAAAGCAGATTCTTGGGGCCCGTGTGGGTTGTTTTGAATCAGTTTGATGATCAGCTAGTTTGAGGACAGCTGCTGAGTGCTGTATGGATTGCCCTGCAATGGTATTATTGGTATTTTCATGACACATACCAGGCACAGCCCAAGAGATACCAGGCATTAGCTAAGATTAAATCATCATAGCTATTGGGAGTCTGAAACATGGAAGGCCATGCTGCTACTGTCCACACCAAAGGAAAGAAGCAAGTATATGTTCAGATTCCACGGCAGGCCAGAGGATGTGTTCATGGAGACCCTTGGGGTAAGAAGCAAGGAGATGCAGAAACCAGCCTTAGCTGAGAGCATGTTTCCTACTTCTGGAGTGAGTTCAGTGTGAGATGCACTACACTGATTATCTGAAGGCCAGCTCCCATGCAGGCAGGAATGAATACAGCCTTACAGGGGACTCTGGTAAGCAACTCTAGGCAAATAATTTTGCAGTATTTGTTTGAAAACCCCAGGGAGGAAGCTTCAGTTTGGCACATTCATCGTGTCTGACAATAACCGAGTCCAGTGCCTGCAAATACTCATTTCCATCTCACCTTTGGTACTTGCGTGAAGCAGCCACTGCAGGACTTCTGCCAGCGAATCGGTGTGTAAAATGTCACAGAGCTTTGCCAGGATCTGACGGGGGACACATAGTGAGGCAGTAAATGGCACCGGGCTCATAAGGTTTCCTTGCCTTTCTTTAGAAACGTCACTCTGGGTACATGATGCTTGGGTCGGTTGGGATCTACTTTGAGAGCTACATTTCAAACAGTGCAAAGGGGGATCAATGAAAACATCAGCAGTTCAAGCGATGCTTGTTGTTTGTCATGCTGTGCCTGTTGAGTCTTAACATCTGTTAGGAGCAACTTACTTCAGGAGATGGACCCCTCGTGCAGGCTTCCTAGGGCTGAGAGAGGAATCTGCTAGTCACACAAGCGGCCCACCTGGCTGCTGCTCTCCTCAGTGTGGCTAAGAAGGACTTCACTGAGACAGTGAGGCAGGGACCTAAATCCCTTCAGTCAGTGAGAATCCATACTTGAGTTGTGGGAGGGGATTGTGTGTGTGTGTGTGTACTCATGTGCATGTGTGCGTATGCGTGTGTGAGTGTATGCGTGTGTGCGCGCACATGCACGCTTGTGTGTGTGTGTGTGTGTGTGTGTGTTTTCCTTTCCCCAAAGCCTTTCCTTCTGGCACTGTCCTTCCTTCCTTTTGAAGGACCACTGTAAGATGAGAGCTTTTGTCCTTTAAGCACTTCACGGGCAGTGTCCTACTGCCTTGGATGTGCAGGTTTCTACTAAGAAATCAGCAGCCTTAGTAGCAAGGTGTGTGATGTGCCTTCTTTCTGTGGTTTCCAGCAGCCGGGTGTCGACGCTGAGGAGCAATTTACCCTGAGTTTATCTTTCTACATTTTAAGTTTCTGTCCACTTTAGAAAATGTTAACTGCTATCTCTCCCCATAATTTCTATGTTCTAATCTTTACTGCTTCTGAGACCCCAGTTCTACAACATTAGAATACTCATTATATTCTCATAGGTCAATAGGCTTGTTTATATTTTTATATCTACTTTAGGTAGTTGTTATTGGTATGGATTTAAATTTGTTAATATTTATGTATATGGGTGTGTGTGTATGTATGTATGTATGTATGTATGTATGTATGTATGTATGTATGTATGTATGCAAGCATGCAGGCACATATGTGGAAGCCGGAGGTTGACATTGGATGTTTCCCTCAGTCACTGTCCCCAGCTGTAGGATTAGAGTAATCCATTCTTCAGGTGTGAGATTTTCGGGTCTCATCTGAACTGCTGGTGTATTAAGCAACTCTCTGCACTCTGCTGTGTGTGAGTGACAGCCAGCAGCTCCCGAGACTTGTTCTTTCATTCACTCTTTGCTCCTGGACCTCTGCAGCTTGCTCTGTGCATGCAAGGGTTAGCATTGCACCAAAGACTCGGTGGGGCCCTTTGCTTGTTCTCGACACAGATTTGTCTTCTTCAGCTTCTTACTTTACAGCCGCCTCAGCATCCTCAAACTAAACCGTCTTCCCTGTAGTGAAGCCCACTGCACTGTGGGCGTCACTTCTCTGTACCAGGGTTAGGAATGTGCCCTAGGAGAAACCTGAGCTGAACGTAGTAATCATCCAGTTTCACAGTCATAAAGCTGTATAGCCTGTTGCCAAATACCTAAAAATAGCTTACCCATATATTCATAAATCCTAAGTTTATCTATCATATTATCATCTGTTATCTATTAGTGTCACACACCTGTGACATTGCTGCTCACTGTTCCCCCCCGTGTGCATGTGTGTGTGTGTGCGTGCATGCGTGTGTGTGTGTGTGTGTGTGTGTGTGTGTGTGTGTACATGTACCCACCTGCTATTCCAAGCTATTTATTTAATACCCCGCCTCTTACTTTTATCTCCTGATTCAGATAGTTTGGTATGCACACAGTGTTTTCATTCTCATCAGGCTTGATGCTCATCACTTCTGAGGCCTGGGGAGCCAGCAGCAGAGCACATCCTTGGAGGCACTGGCATGTTTTTGTCTTTCAATGCATCCTAAATCAAAGATATAGTATGATTGGCATGCATTTTTGCACTTGTAATTTCTATATAAATTAAATGTAAAATTAATGAGAAGCATGTACCTTTGCTTACATTTTTATTAAACCGTGTGTGTGTGTGTGTGTGTGTGTGTGTGTGTTTGAGAGTTTGCATGTGCATGAGCATAGAATGGTACATGTGTTGTCCCAAGCCAACTTTCAGAATTCAGTTTGTGCCTTATATGTGAGTCCTGGGTGTCTACCACAGGTCATCAGGCTTGGCAGCAAGTACCTTTACACATAGACCCATTTCATAGGTCAGAGAAACATTCATCTTTAATAAGAGAACCATACAAGCAAAACCAATATTAATACTTTTAACAAGTTAAAAGTGTCCTTTAAACTCTACCAAACATTTGGAGACAAAGCAGATAGTGACATATTATTGACTTTGGTTGAAATCATTTAAAGCCCTAGATGAAACTCAAGATAACAATTTGGATGCTGAATGTGAATTGGTCCTGTGTGTTGTTGTTCCAGGTAGCAATAACTTCTACCACATGAGCTTTGCGTTACATTGGGAAGATTTCCCTTTACCACCAGGAAGGCAGTTAGAAGATTCATGTTTGGCTGCAAAGAGGCTTCATTGTGAGAGCTGTGCTTCCTTGCTCTGCTAAAAGCTGGGGATTTGGAATCAGGAACTAATATTCTTCTCTTTCTTAGCTGAATAGGAAATAGAAAGGCCTGTGGTGGGATGGGCGGAAGGTACAGTCTGCAGTTCAATCAGTGTCAACAACAACAACAACAACAAAAGAGTATGGAGACCTTGTGGCCAAAGAGCTACAGGAGCCTTGGATCTCCGCGCCTGTTCCCGGGAAGACTGTCTAGCCAGCCCCAGCTGTCAGCTTGACCCACACACCAAGCTAATGAGGAAATGAGCCCACCTGGGCGGGACCAGAGTGATAGAAGAGCATCTAACTGTTGGCAGTGGTGACAGTGAAGCTGATCGTATGCAGACTCAATCCTTGTGAACACTTCTCATGCATACACTAACTGTTTTGCTTCAACTCCTCTCACCGAACACAACTGAAACACCTGATTGGCATTTTAAAAGATAAATAGAAGAAGCAGAATGCACAGGACAACAAGGAATTAACAAGACAAAAGCAACGGGGAAGTAAGAAACAGAAGTGTAGCTATTTTTGTCTTGAGATCATTGTATGATGATGGCAAATAAGAACTTTTCCTTTTAACTACCTGGAACTGTCTGAAAGACAGATCTCAAAGCTTTTAGTCATAGTGTTTCGTCACAGCAATGATAACCCTAACTATGATATACATCAAGGATGAAAAAGCATAAAGTGCCAATGTTAGGGGCCAGAAGACAATTATGCAGATGTAAAATCATAAAAAAGTATTTTTTAAACAAATGTGTCAGTAAATCTTAAAAGTAAAATGAAATAGATAAATTCCTTGGGAAAAAAAAAATACAAGCTGCCCAAGCTCACTAAAGAAGAAACAAACAACATATAAAGCAATTCTCTATGGGAAAAAAAAAAAAGTTCAATTCTTAGTTTAAAACTTTTAACTGGAGGAAACTTCAAGTCTAGATGACTTTTAATTCTGTATAAAATCCTCTAGACTACTAGAGTTCCCAACATATTATATCGTGCCCACATTGTCCTGAAAACAAACCTGAAAAAGATATTATAAGAAAATGTTTTGTAATGCTATTTAAGTATGTAATATAAATATAACAACAAAATTGCATATATTATACTTACTATATTAATAAACACTATCATTATAGCATAATTAATGTATTACTAAAGTTTCACATAAACCAATACATACAAATATTAAACAATATTTTATAAAATGTAGTGGTGAAAAGAATAACATACTTTACTAAGTAGAATCTTAGAATGCAAGGATGGTTTAATACTGGAAAATGAACCTGTGTTATTCACTGTATAATAACCTGAAAAAATAGGGTCATCTCAAATGCAGAAAAATTGCTTGGCAAAGTTCATCCTCCATGCCTGATAAAGCACTGGAAAGAGAAGGAAGCTGCCTCGGTCCTGTATGGGCATCTGAACAGAGAGAACCAACCCTGTACTTCAAGCTGAAAGTCTGGATGCTCCCTCTTATGAGCATCAAGTACAAGCCAAGGCTGCCAGCTCTCCTGTTTGTAGTTAACACTGCACCAGAGGTTTGGCCTTCACAGGAAACCACAGCAGACATGGGCAGTGTGCAAATTTGAAAACATAATAGAAAAATTAGAAATGTAAGCCTTACCAAAAATAACTTTTTTTTTTTGGAAGGCAGGGGAAGGAACCTTGAAACAAAAAAGGCAAGGTTCAGATTTAAATTAAACATCTGCAAAACACATGTGGCAAAGGCTTTATATATGCTGTGTAGAAAGCTTTTGCATCACAATTACAAAAACAACTTCAGAGACAGGCAAGCGATCTGAACAAACACATCCCATAAAAGGTCACATAGATGACAGGGAAGAAGAGGAAAGTGGTCATCTTCATCAGGGGTGAGAAAAAAGTCAACACTAAAACCACACAAGGAACACACCACCAGGCCCCTGGGTTAGTTAGCCTCGTTTGTTTGAAGACGGCAGTCATACTTCAGCCTCCTTTGTGCTAGGATGGCAAACTGCAGCCGCATACACTTCACTTCGATCAGCTCTAAACTAAAACCAATCGTTGCCATTTCGGAAAAGGAAAGCGGAAAACAACTTGGCCGTTCTTCTAAAATGTCGACACAAAAGCACTGCACGCGTCAGTTTTTGTGCGTGCAGGGTTGCCTGGGAGGGAAGCAAGCGTGGAAACACACGAAGACTTGTGTGTGAGTGTGCGTCCTAGCTCTGTGAAAAGGCCGATCCAGATGCTCTTCACCAGAGGCCTGGGTTCACAACTGTGAGAAGAGCAGGAAACAGGGGTGGATCTTAGATAACTCTGTTCTGCTAAGTGAAAGCAGACTTTGAAAGAGAACCCTGCATGGGGCCTCGTTTGGGTAAAAGTTAAAAGTCTTTGTCCTTGGGAGGGCGGGGCTCCCGAGGAAACCCAGGGGAGCTGGGAGACCGGTGCTTTGGTATCGCTTCACCAGGGGATGCAGATGTACTTGTCAAGATCCATCAGATTGTGCACTGGGGATATAGATGTCTTACATCATAAAGCTACACTTTAATAAAGCTGTAGAAATATTGTGAAAGAGACTTCTCAGAAGGATTGCAAGACAGAGCAAGTGTTAAAGAGCCAGCTGTAGGAAGAGGAGTCTTGAAGTCACTCAGCCAGCTGTAGGCAGCTGTTTGTTTACCTTCTTAATCACTAAGGGATTGTCTCGGGAAGTCTTGAAGCAGTTGTTGGTATTTCTAAATGGCTCTGAAAGAAATTGGGGGAATATATTTAAATTAAAGAAATTTCAATACATGTTTTATGTATTAGTTGCTGAAATAAACTAGTCTATTTGAACTTAAGGTCAGCTGAGGCCTATGTGTGCATATGTGGAAACCTGTGACAGAAAACCAGTATAATAACATTATTCAAGTGCATGTATGCTTCTTAAAATTATTGGTTCTATTCCCAGCATGATAGAATGAAGACATATTGCAAACTAGCTTTCCTTCCTTCCTTCCTGCCTTCCTTCCTTCCTGTTCCTTCTTTTTCTTCCCTTCTCCCTCTTCCTCCTTGCCCTCCCTCCCCTCCCCCTCCCTCCCTCAGTCCTTCCTTCCTCCACTCCTCCCCCTTCTCCAATCTCAGTCTCAGGCTGGCCTGTGATCCCCCTGACTCAGCTTCCCAAGTAAGTAGGACTGGGAGTCTCTTCCAGCAGTCCTGGCTACTTTGCTTTCTTGATCTAATTAAACTGATTGTAAAAGCAGAATCTTAGTGTATGTTTCTTAGACATGTGTGTCACTTCTGCGTAGTGGACAATTTGTATGTTTTGCTTTGTTTAGAGTCACCCAGGAAGAGGCCCTCACTGAGGAGTTGTCTAAATCAAGTTGGCCTGTGGATGTGTCTGTGAGGGACTGTCTTGGCTGACTTCCTCGGTGTGGAAAGACCCAGTGTGAACGTGGAGGAACCATCCCTTGCTGGGTCACTGAACTCTCATAGTAGAGAAGTCTAGCTGAGCACCAGCTACACTTTCTCTTGGCTCTGGGTGTGATGAGACCAGCTGTCGAAGCTCTTGCTGCCATGATTGCCGCACAGTGATGGACTGTAACCAAGAATTGTGACCCAAAACAAGCCCTTTCTCCCCTAAGCTGCTTTTTTTAAATCAGAGAATCTCCTCACAGCAATAAAATGAAACTAGGACAGGAATTGGTTCCCAGGGAGTGAGGTCATTAGTGTCACAAAACTCTGTTGGGGGCTAGAGAGATGATGGCTCTGTGGACACAGTCCTAGCACACATGTGAGGCACATACATGCCTGCAAGCAAAGCATTCATACATACAAAATAAATCTGAAAACAAATGTTTCAGTAGAGTGTTGCTTTTATACTTTTGGACTACTTTGTTGGAAGGATGCGAAAGCTTTTGATATACTGATGATCTAGAAAGGCAATTGCATGCTGCAAACAGTTTGATGGGTCTATCTAGTGGGATCTTGGAAGACAGTAAGCATCTCTTCATTTACTTAGTCAGATACCAAAGACCAGACACTTCATGTAGGTCACAGGGAAAAATAAGAGTGTGGTGAGCACAGAAGGCAATGCCGTTGGGCACGAACTTAAGGCGGTGAGAGCCCTTCTAGAAAGATGTGCACACATTTCCATCCCCCATGTGCCTACTGGACCCACCTTTTGTCTGTTGCTTCCTATCACGGTTGCCTAGCCACTCCCATCTGATATCTCTTACAATGTTTGATAGTGAGTTTTCTCATTACAAATACCTGCTAGAAGTATGTTAGAGTGGAGAAGATTCATTCCCCGCTCATGTTTGAGGCTAGACAGCCCATCGTTGTGGGGGAAGGACTTGGCAATGAGTGAGATGGCTGCGAGTCAGGAAGCAGGGGGGATGGGTGCCCATGCTTAGCTGGCTTCTTCTTTCCCTGTTTTTGTTCAGTCTGGGACCGCTAGTGTGTTAATTGTGCCACCCACATTCCCTGCTCATCCACCTTCTCCAGAAACGTCTTCCTCAACACATCCAGAGGTGCATCTCCAGGCTATTTTAGATCCAGTGGAGTTGACATTTGAAATCTGTCATCACACGCACTTTTCTACGGATCGGACACTACAGCAAATACATCAAATATTGATAGTGTTTGCTAATAGTGTCTTACTGAATTGTGGTTAGAGGAATGCAAGCTGTCTATAGTGAATAACCTACCTTCCCAGTCACTGCAGTGATTTAAGCAAACTGAGTTCTTTCCAATTATTTGCAAGAGGCCTAAGGACAGATTCCATTTCTCTATAGGGACTCACCAGACTGAGGTCTTGCAGGAACTTTGTTTTGGACAGGTGACAGCTCTGGGGCGGGGCTCTCCAGGGCTGTGGTGGTGGGTGAATTGCTCAATTTGGCTAAAGGTGTCTCATTCCCCTCTAAGAGGCTAAAGGAGCCAGGGCCACACAACATTCTAAGTGGGACCTCATCATCATTCACAGTGCAGATCGGGATGTTGTTCAAACCTGGAAGAATACAGATAGCCATTTACTTGTTGGTTGACCAGCCTGTCTGGAACACACCCATCACATACTGTCTCCTAATGCTCTTAGGCTTCCCACAGTACTTACCATGAGTCTTATTAAATAGTTGTAAACGGATTGTCAGAGCTGTACTAGGGTGTGAGCCTGTGGATGGGGGGTGTTGCCCATTTGTTTAGTGTCTATTGCTAGTACCTACTTCGGTGCCTGACAGAAAGCCAGTGAGCTTTGATGATTGAATGAATGGCTGGATAATGCAACAAAATATAAGGCTTTTATTTGGTTAAATACTTCATACTTTACTAACAGTAACTTTATATATAGGAATGAGGATGTTTGAAGATACTATCAGATGCTATCATTATGCTTTAAACCCTAGAGTAGTGATTGGCCCAGGTACATAGCAAAGAATTGCATAGCAAATTACATATAGGTAACCTTACACACAAATATGTGTATTGAAAGTTCTAATTTCTGTTTTAATTAGGTTTTTAGAAAGAAAGCGTGTGGTATATGTATTGTGCATGTTGGAGGTATGTTCTCATAGGTGAACAGATCTCTCCATTCCTACCTTGTTTACTTATTATTGCTTCACACTTTTCCCATATTCACATACAAATGTGTACACGTGGTAATCTCATACCAGACAGAAATAACAGGGAAGACTTCAGAGTCCATCTGTTCAAGCGTTAGGTAAGAATGACTTTTCAAAGGGGTAAAGCAACAAATACAACAGCATGATAGTGGTTTGAATGTCCAGTCAGACATCCATGACCGACAACTTGTCATGAAAGGTGGATTCAATCTAACATTGAAAGAAGACCCATCCTCCAGCCCGGCAAAGGGTTCAGGAATGGAGCTGGGCTCCAGAGAGACCGGTGCCCACTATGGGGAGTTGAGTTTCTGCTGCTGAGAGCCAAAGGCTCTGTCCTCAGGGCTCTCAGTCTTTGATTGATAACCCACCTCAGTTTGATGGGAGAGTGGTTGTTGGTTTGCTTGCTTGCTTTGTGTTCATTTTGTCCAGGGTAATTGTTTCCTTAGTAGATGACTGTCCTTTCACAGTTAGGAAGTTTACAATTACAGAGATGATTAACTAAGAAAAGGCCTACTATTTATCCCAGTTTGCTTTTCTGTGGCTGTAGTAAAACGCCATAACCAGAAAGTTGGGGGAGGAGAGGTTTGTTTGGGTGACACATCCTTGTCACAGTGCATCATGAAGGGGATTTGGAGCAGGAGCTCAAGGAAGGGTCCTGGAGGCAGGAGTCCCTCCCACAGACACGAGTCTCTACTGTTGATACGTATAGCTGCATCGACTATTGATAACCTACAGCTCTGTCTGGGACTTCGCCTTTAGCTGAAGGGTGCTCACATGCACAGCAGAGCACCACCACCCAATGCCTACCTGATGGAAGTCACAATGGCTGAGCCTTCACCTGCAACTGGGAACCCTGTACAAGGCCACCCAGCCCTGCTGTTCCTTGTGGGCCCGGCTGAGGCCTCTGTGACATCCGTGTGGCACTCAGCTTTCTCCCTCTTAATTCTGCTTCCTTCGTTTCTTTTGTAGGTGTCACTGCGCAAGGCATGCCCAAACAGAGCTTCTTGACATAAGCTTCTAGCTTAGTGTCCTCAGAGCCTAATTTAAGAAAACTTCTCCAGAGGAAAACAGAGGGTACTGTGGCAAAATGTCACATGAGCATCTAGATTGAGTGTGTGGGGCCTAGAGCATCTCTCTGAAGCGACTGACATGATGTTTAAACCAGTATCTGGGAGATATCAATTAATGGTGTTTTCTGAATAGAGAAAGTAAGTGTGAAAACCCAGAACTTGCAAAGGGCTTGTTACACCTTTGAGAAACTTGGGCATGCCCATGAGGTGTGTGCATATATGGGTGGATATGTGGAATGAGTCATAAAAGAGAGCAATCACATCACAGGACTAGACAATATTATCATCAATGACTCTGAGGGATCTGAGCAAGATGTTTAAACAACCAAATTTACATTTTAAATATATTTTTTGTGGTAGTTTCATGGAGATTGGTCGGTTGAGGGTAACCAATCATTCTGTTGCTTGTTTTCTTTTTTGCATCATGGCCACCCTGATTATGTTTGTCACATCTGTCAAAATAAGGATAGTGGTAGCATTAGGAAGTACCATTTGCCTGGGGTATTGAGGCAGCCAGAATGCAATAGATTGAAGAATGTCTCAGAGGAAAGGGTGTGAGAATCCTGAGTATACACATCTCCCTTGGCTGTGATTTGATGTATGTTTCATAGCATGATACACAGAACTACCTGCTCAGTAGCCAGTGGCCCCTCTCCTCCCCACATGCTCTGCACTTGGCATGTCTCCCTTCTGCGCCATGCCCTGGCGCTCTGTTCTGTGTTGGCAGCTCTCCCCTCCCCTCCCCTCCCCTCCCCTCCCCTCCCTTCCCTTCCCCTCTCCTCCCCTCCCCTCCTCTCCCCTCCCCTTCCCTCCCTTGTTCATACACTTAACTACAAACAACGCAGTAGTCTTCTTCCCAAGCTCTGCCTGCATGGTCACTCCAAGTCAGGAAGGTGGCTCTAACAGGAATATGAGTCTCAGGGAAGGATTTGAAGGACCTAGTGATGAATCCACCAGTTGAGGTGGCTTTTGTGGGAGGAGGTGTCCCACAGTTACCCCATCTGGACTGAACTGACTGGTTTACTCTATCTAGTGCTAAACATTCTGTTTGTTTTCCATGTACTTTGTAATCTTGAGAAATCCACCTCCTAAAGCACCATCTCTCTCTGGAGCCCAGCTATATGTGGGAAGTGTATGTGCTTTTATTCTTCAGCTGAGAGAATATGCTAGCAATGTCTGGTATCCAAGGGGGTTGCTACAGAAAGATGAGGAAATGGAAAAGGAAGGAGAGGCAGGGAGGGAGGCAGGTAAGGAGGAAGAGAAGAGAGGAGGAAAGGGAGGAGGTAACATATATATATATATTACAAATATATATGACTTGGTCAGTAGGAGAGTGGCTGCCTGTTATGAGCAGGGCCCTGGGCTCTGTAGCCAACATGTATGCCTATATATGTACATAAATACACTTCACTAGGGCTTATGTTCATATCCCGGCATGGGTTTGTGATGGCTATTCTTGTTTTTCAACTTGACTACATCTGGAATTAACTAAAACTCAAAAATGGCTGGGCAGTCCCGTAAGGAATTTATTTTACTTAATTGGCTCATTTGAAGTGGGAAGATCCATGTCTAATCTGGATCTGTGAAGTAAGAAGACATATCTTTAATTCAGGTCTTTTGAGGTGAGAAGACCCACCTCTGATCTGGGCCATGCCTTCCGCTGGAAGCTGTATAAAGGATATGGAAGAAGGAAGCTCTCTCTTTTTGCCTGCTTCTTCCCACCCTTGCTAGCAAGTGCACCCTTCCACTGGCATTAGAGCTTATGCCTTTGGGAGTCTGGCATATACTGAAGGTGAGAAATCCAGTCTCATGAACTGAATAATTACTGGACTCTTGGACCTCCCATTGATAGAGAGCCCTTGTTGGATTAGATGGATCACAGACTGTGAATCATTCTAATAA
Source organism: Phodopus roborovskii (assembly GCF_943737965.1). Classification (NCBI taxonomy): domain Eukaryota; kingdom Metazoa; phylum Chordata; class Mammalia; order Rodentia; family Cricetidae; genus Phodopus; species Phodopus roborovskii. The sequence goes on from NW_026126427.1 coordinate 67,483, forward strand.
ATCATTGTAATAAATCCTCTTTAGTTAGATGGATAGACAGACAGACAAGTAGATTCTTTAAGTTCTGTTACTCTAGAGGACCCTGGAAAATATAGGTGTGAAGGTAGTAAAGATTTTTTAAATATGTTTAAGCCAATACCACCTTGAGGACCCCGAATGACCTACCTCTGAGTACTTTGGGCCTCTGGTCCCTGTCCCAACACAAGCAATCTATGGGCTAATGTCTGTCAGAGAAGGTACCCACAGATGTCTATTAAGCACCAGGACCTGGCTTCTAGTATCTTAGCACCTGCTTTTACAAGTGGCCAAATACTTTAAAAATTACAGTTGTGCACAGAGGAGAAAACTATCTGACTAGCCGAAGTTCCATCACCTTTGATGTGGCAGACTCTTCTGGGATGAGGCGTGTGCCTGACGAGGAAGCAGTTCTCATTTCTCGTCAACACGTGGCTGCTCTTGGCCTCCGAGTAGAGAGAAGATGTTGGGGATTTGAGGGTCGGGTTCATGGCCTGTCAGTTTCCTTCTTCACAGTTGCTGCAAGAATTTTTGGGATCTGACTTGCTTGCCTTCACTCACAGATGGGCTGAATCCTTGAAATCACAGAATACAGTCATCCTGAGAAGAGATCTTAGACAGCCTATTGTCTATCAAGTATTTTCCATTTTTGCATTAAAAGAGGAAACAAACAAATGAAATGGGACAAAGGGGGCTGATCTGCTGTCAAATCAAACTTTTATAAACTTTATGAACAGAAGTTCCTTTGGGAAAAAAAAATCCAAGTACTTGTGAAAAGGACCCATATTTTTCTTTTTTCTTGTATTCAATTAAGATCACTGTTGTCTTAAGAGCAAATAATTTACATGATAATTTCTTTTAATGAAGTAAATTTACATTGGGCTTTCAATATAATATATCTTTAAAAAAAGCTATACATTAAATTAGCCTTATATAAGGAACTTTCATGTTGTATCTTTACGAAACCTAGATTTTCAGGTTTATATCATCCTCCAAAGAGATGACACCCAAGAGAATAAAAAGATGAGGGAATGACACCAGTCATTTAGCTGGTGAGCTGGGTAGCATTTGCTAAGCTGTTTGCAACATCCAGTGTTATTAAATGTTCTTTCAATCATTAATTAACACCAATTACACACCACAGATCTAGAACTTTAAAGACATTATGGTTTTTGTTTAACTCACAACCAAACTGGGAGGGGGGAGTCTAGAACCTTCTGAGAATAACATACTATTCTTGGAGCTGGAGAGATGGTTCAGAGGTTAAGAACACTAGCAGCTCTTTCAGAGGACCAGGGTTTGACTCCTGGCACCTACATGGTAGCTCAAAACCATCTATCACTCCAGTCCCCGAGGATCAGATGCCCTCTTCAGGACTCTTCAGGGACTGCATGCTCATGGCATACAGACATAAACCCAAGGAAAACACCCACACATATAAAATAAATAAATAAATAAATAAATAAATAAATAAATAAATATGATTTTTAAATGATATGACATTCCGCTCTTGAAAGCTAAGAAAGACATTTTGATAGGTGTAGTATATTTTCTATGTTGTATGTAAACCTTACTCATCATACTAGAACTGGCAAAGGGACATTTTTACCCCCTGCCTTTTCTTTCTGGTCAGAATAGCACGTAGTACCAAAGGTGTCCAACTACTGGAACTTGAATTTAGAGTGTTGTTGAGTGTTTCTAGCTTACTGACATCTTTTATTTGTTCACTTACTTAGTAGTAACAGCGTGTAATATGAGAGTAGGCACACGCATACCACAGTGTGCACGTGCAGGTCAGAGTACAACGCTTGCAAGTGGGTTCTTTCCTTCCACCGTGGGTTAGAGGATTGACCTCACATCTTTAGGCTCATATAGTAAGTACTTTTACCCACTGAGCCATCTCACCAGTCCATGATGATAGTTTTTATATAGTGGCAATCTGTTCAAGCTTTTCAGGGTATATTTTTAGAGTGCATGGTGTATAAATTATCAGCCATGTTACAGAAAACATGACTTTTAAGAATGTCATTTTGGGGTGTGTGTCTGTGGGTGTATATGTATGTTGGTGTGTGTGTATGTGTATGTGTGTGTGTGTGTGTGTGTGTGTGTCTGTGGGTGTATATGTATGTTTGTGTGTGTATGTCTGTGGGTGTATATGTATGTTTGTGTGTGTTTGAGTGTATATATATATATATATATATATATATATATATATATATATATATGTATGTGTGTGTGTCTGTGTATGTGTCTATGGGTGCATATGTGTCTGTCTCACATGAGTCCTCTTAGGTAAGCCTGAAGCCATGTGATCTGGGGGGTTAGGACATCACAGCCGGGGGGTGAAGCAGCTGCCTTTCTTCTCTTCAGAAGAGCCTTAGAAGGGTCTGGGACTCATCCCACACATTCTAAGGAGATGTACACTTGGTGTAAGAACGTTTGACTTGATGTCATGTTACATGTGCTGAGTGTTTAGAGAGTGAAGACAGCATATAAATATTTTGTTCGGATATATCACTAAAATTTTGCATATCTAAGTTTTCTGTGCGCCCCACAAAATAATTCTGTTGATGTCTAGTCATCAACATGATAACATTAGGAGATGGAACTCTCCGGAAGGCATTAGGGTCGGTCGAGAAGGTGTAATTCTTAAAGAACGAGGTTAGTATCCTATAACAAAAGTCCCAGGAACCACCTATCATGTGAGGGTACACTGAGAATATGTGACTGTAAATCGGGGAGTTGGCTCTCACCAGCCCATGAATCCACTTCAGGGAAGACTTCTCTGCCTCCAGAAGCATTGCAAAATTATTTTCTGTAGTTTATAACCTTCCGTGCTTATGATATTTTGTTGTATCAACTTAAATGGATTAGGACAGTGTTCTTAGAAGTTCAACTTAATTTTACGTTTTGGGTTTTTTTTTTTTTTTTTTTTTAGAAATGCACTTGATTGAGTACTAGAATAAAGTTATGCTTCAGATTATTTGGCAAGTGAACTAATGGGAAAAAAATCAAATCATCTTAATCCAGAATCAAAACAAAACCATGTTCATTTACCCACATTGCCTACTGTGTTCATTAAATCCCTTCCCAGAGTCTGTGAATTGGCTTGGGACAACATTTTCCTTTTAAAGTTTCACATTATGATGCTCACTCCGCTCCAGCAGCACAAATTCTAAAATTGGAGTGATACAAAGATTCACATTGTGATAGATAACAGGTTTGAATGGTAACTAACTTCTTAAGAATTATAAACTCATTAGAAATGAAAGTATTAATATAAAAAGAGCATACTTAAATTTTAAATGTTTTTCGTTATGTGTAAGGCTGCTTTCCTTGCATGGTATAAATGTGTGCTGTGTGCACGCAGTGCCTCAGAGGCCAGAAGAGGTGCTCAGGTCACCTGGGACTGGAATTACAGGCAGTTGTGAGCCACCATGTGCGTGCTGTGTGTGTGAAAACTGAACCTGGATCCTCTGGAAAAACTGCCAAGGCACTTAGCTGTTGAGCCATTTTTTTTCCAGCCCCAAACTTTTTTAAAATAAGAGATTAATAGAAGTGGAGTGCAAGAAATAAGTTATTTACTTATTGGATAAATATCTTCACTGGAGGACCAGAAATGACACATTTCCATTAAAGAGACGAAATCTTGCAGAACTCAATATTAGAGAGGTTTGTTAGTACTATATCAACTGATGTGTATCGGAGAGGAAATCCATAAGCAAAGTAATGCCCACTTCTACACATAAGCCATGATTTAGTTAACAGGTAACATAGAATCTTGTGATACACAATGGGGAGCAGCAGAAGCCACACATGCATTCCCAGTACTTCATAGGAATTTGCTGCATGCTCTGTTCAGCAATTCCCAGTCTGTTTTCCCCACCGTGACTGAAATGTTAGAAGGTCATACGGAAGATGGGATCCCATCAAAGGAGCACATGTCTCAAATCACTGGGAAGCAAAATACTGAAAATTACCAACTCCACTTAGGTGGCTGTGACTTGCTTGCTTGCTTGCAAAAGTGGCATCCATGGGCCGTAGCTCCAGCCAGTTCAATCAAGTTAACACAAGCAAAAGAGAGTGTTCTGGAACTTAACCTCCTTTTAAATGATTTCTATTGAAATAAGATAATGTGTAAACATAAGAATTTTAGCTATTTTTATTAGACTATTTATATATTGTAAAATCCGCCTAAGACTTCTCCACTTGGAGGTTTCAAAGAAAAATGCTCCCCAAAGGGAGTGGCATTATTAGGAGGTGTGGCCTTGTTGGGGTGGGTGTGGCTTTGTTGGAAGAAGGGTGTCACTGGGGAGGCAGGCTTTGAGGTGTCATATATGTTCCAAACATGCCCAGTGTCTTAGTCCACTTCCTATTGTCGGTGCAAGATGAGGAACTCTCAGATCATTCTCCAGTTCCACGTCTGCCTACACGACGCCATGTGGCTCCGTGATGACAATGGACCGAACCTCTGAAACTGTAAGCCAGTTAAATGTTTCCCTTTATCAGAGTTGCCGTGGTCACGGTGTCTCTCCCCAGCAATAGAAGCCCTAACTAAGACAGTGGTTGTACCCAAGAGACTTCCTGAGAGAAGATAGGCGAGTTCTGTCTATGCTGTACTTTCTGATGCCCCTGCTGTTGTCAGTTTGAAAAGGAGACATGAAGAGGAATTTAACCACACTTTGCACTCCACTCCACAAACTACATGGGGGGGGGTGACTCAGAGATTTAGAGCTCTCCCTGATCTTGCTGAGGACACAGACTATTCCCAGAACCCACGTTTGTCTCCTCAAAACCATCTCTAACTCCAACTTTATGTCACCTAAAGCCTCTGGCTTCCACAGTGCAGCATGCGTGTGCTACATACCTCTCAACCCAGACAAACCTCTTATACACCAGATAAATAAATAAAGACGTTTCAAAGATGCTCAGGGAAAGGAACTCTCCTTTCTTGTAGTATGTCCAGTACAGCTATATATTAGTAAAATTGTTGAATTTTATTTGGAATAAGGGAAATCCAATCCTCCAAAGGGATGGATAGGAAGGGACAGTTAATGTTATTCAGAAAAATGCCCTGCCAATTTGCATAAAATATTAATAGCCTTAAGTTCAAAACAGCACATACATAAAACATGGGCTTACAGAGAGTGCACAGAGTAAGGAGCAGCAGAAGGAGACTTGAGGCGGCCATCTTGTTCAGCTATTACTGGGGCACCGAACACCTCACTCCACTCTTCTAGCCGGGAACCCACACCACCCACGCCCCCATGGCCTCTCCCCTTGCTGGATGGAGTTCTCTCGGTACACACTTTGACCAAAAGGTGTCCCAACCCCCTCCTTGTAGTAGTTCCCATGGTCACCCCAGCCCCTGTCACTGTCTCTTCTTTAAATCATTTGACACAGAGCCTACCCCTCACACCCTGCTTTCGTCGTAAATAGCCACTCCCTCCCTGCTCCTCTGTCATCGCCAGACGTGCTCGATCCAGCCTGGTTTTTCATCTTTGGTTTCCCTCTGTGTACACACACCTGCTACACGGTATAAACTCCGTAATTGCCATTAAATGACCTGGCTACTTTCCCACAGAATAAATGTCTCCAGTCTGTGACTAGAGCAGCGTTATTAATATCATCCCCTCAAAACTAAGTGAATAACTTTTAAAAGATAGCATTCTTTTCCTCAGAACGACTTAGTTTTTACACACCTTAAAACGTATATGTGAAGGTTATAAGTAAGACGTACCTAAAATGTTAGCAAATTATTCTAATGATGAGTGGAAAATTATACCTGAGGACAGTTTTTAAAGCAGATAAATCAGGTCTGTTGATGTCCTTCCAACCTCATATTGGGTCTAGCCCGAATATTTGTTATTTCCTTAACTCTCAGGAGACTTTGCGGGTGGAAACAGCTGTCTGTCTAATGCCTTCAAAAGAACACAGCTATGTCCCCCAAGTTTCTCCCACTCTCACTCCAAAGAGCCGAAGCACCTCCCTGGTTGCTAGGTGATAACCACAGCTTAGCAACCGAAGAGCATTCTGGGGGAAAAGGGAGTTCCAGAACCTTGTACCCAGCACTGCTCTCGGTCGGTCCTCTAGTTACCGCGGTTACATCTCTCCCAGTTTTAGACATATGGTGGAGGTGCTCTGGACCTAAGAAAAGAAGAGGAAGAGCGCGCAGTCACACTGCTCAACAAGTCTCGAAGTTCTGTTTAACGGATGCATGCTATGTGACACAAACAGCTCAGTGAGCCACGATGGCACAATGGTGGGGATGGGTGGGGATGAGAGGGATGAGGGGGATGAGGGGGATGAGGGGATGAGGGGGATGAGGGGCAAGCCTCCCCATCACTGTGAATAAAGAATATTGTTGATATTCTGAGGGAAGCGAGGTCTTAAGGCGGGTTCAGGTAACGGCACAGATATTGGCCATCAGCCTCCTGGTCATCCCCTCTGTCTTTAGACTGCGTATTTGGAGCGAGTACCCACATTTGTAGATTCGCTACACATTTTGGCTGCGTGGATCTGCCATCTAAAGAAAGGAAAACATATCCCTCGGACCAAAGTGATTTTCACTCCCTGGTTTTGCAGGGAACTTAGTAAGAACTGACTTAGAGGAATCTTTTTGTTTGCTCGTTTTCTGTGTCTAGTAACCTTTATAACTGACTTTTTAAAAACAGTGGGCAGCAATGAGGAAGATACCCAACATTGACCTCTGCCCCCAACACGTATGAGCACACCTCCCTGTGCACATGCCCCCTTCCACTCATGCACACACAGAAGTGCACACATTCACAGGGAGGAAGTGTATGACTAGAGAAAGGTGAACTGCCTATTAAAAATCAAAGTCATCAACCTTCTTAGCTTCATGCCTGTAAGTGTTAAATATACCACTAGATGGCAGCAAGGGGCTATAGTATGTCAGACACCAAGGTCCTAGGCTGGAGCAGAAAGGAGGCAGATCTCCTTCTAGCTCCCTTTCCAAGGGGAGGAGAGGAAAGCACATAGGGCTAGGAAGATTGAGTCAGGGGAGGAATAGATGAGAGAGAGAGAGAGAGAGAGAGAGAGAGAGAGAGAGAGAGAGAGAGAGAGAGAGAGAGAGAGAGAGAGAGAGAGAGAGAGAGAGAGAATATAAAAGAGGGAGCCATTATAGGTTTGAAGAGAAAACTGACTCTAAAGAAATGTCCAGAGACTTGCAAGACTGACCCCAACTAACAATTTGAGCAACAGTGGAATGGCTACCATAAATTCCCTTCCTTGATAATGAGATCAACAACTAACTTATCCACCACCATAGAGCCCTCATCTAGTAGCTGATGGAAACAGAAGCAGACACCCACAGCTAAACACTGAGCTGAACTGGAATCCAGATGCAGAGAGGGAGGACAAGACCAGGCTACAGAAACCCACAGAGACAGCTGACCTGAAGAAGGAGGAGCTAACGGGCCCCCAGACTGATGGCTGGGAAGCCAGCATGGGACTGACTCAGGCCCCCCTGAACATGGTCTCAGTTAGAATGACTGAGCAGTCTAAGGGACCTCAGACGGTGGAACCAGGATGTATTCCTGGTGCACAAAAGGACTTTGGGAGCACATTCCCCATGGAGGGATACTGCCTTAGCCTAGAGACAGGAGCGAGGCCTAGTCCCTACTCCAAAAGACATGACAGATTTAGATGGTCCCTCCTGGAAGGCATCACCCTACACGTGGAACAGAGGCTGGGGGGGGGGTTGGGATGGGAGGGTGGTTGGGGAGCATGGGAGGGTGGAAGAGAGGGAGGGAGAGAGATGGGATCAATATGTAAAATAAGAAAAATAAATAATAAAAAAATAGAAAGAAAGAAAGAAGGCAGAGGCAGATCCTGCTGTCGCTGTTCAGTTCTGTAAATAACACACCTCTCAGAGAGGAAGACATCCATGAGGGCTTATGTGCAAGCCTCCCAGTAAGCTACTGGGTCGCCGGAGTTGATGGCCTTCCATTAGTGGACAGACATCTGGGACATGGATGGCCTTTTCATGGAAATTTCCTCCACACTGTGTGGTTCCCTTCTCGTAGAGGTTGAGCAGTGACTGTTTACTTGCTGCGGCTCAGGATGAGCAGAGTGAACAGTTAGTTCCCACAAAAATGCCTTACAGGCCCAGAAGTGCTAGAGAAATCTGAGCTGACTTTTGACTCCTGACTGGGAACCCGGGGAAGAGCAGGATCAGCCCTGGGAATAACAAGGGTCACTTAGAGACAGCTCTTTTTATGGGAGAGCCCACTGATCTTGGGTGGACCTCCTTCCCTGTGAGAGCTCTGTATTTCCTGACGGAGGGATAGATGGATGAATCACAGGACAAGGGTGGAATGGTGAGGTGGGGTCAGGGAAGGCTGCCTGGGACGGGGAGAGGCATGAGGTGCAGGGATTTTTCCAGGCAATGACAAACTGCACATCCAGCGCTCTGGGAGCTGCTGTAGCCACCCTGAGTCCCGACTCTACAGACCACATGCAGGAGTCGGTATGGGAGATGGGCTATTCACACCCGGAGGCGAGACGTGGGAGCAGGTGGAAGACACTACGGGCACTTCCAGGCTGCAGCTGATAGCCCTGCCGTGAGGAGTGTTAGTTGACTGATTCCAGCTATTTTCTGTCTTTGAAGATCGATAGGATTGATCCTTTCCGGTCCGTGGACTGGAGAAAAGTTACAGGGTAGAGCGGGGCCCAGGGTGGGTTTAGTGCTTGGCCCAATGCTTAGCCCAGGCAAAATAGCAGCAGAGCCCAAAGCTCCCGTGGCATCCGCATTTGCAGCATAGGAGAGTAATTGTAGCTCCGGCCTCCAGCAGAGACTCGCTTCCCAGGCAAATGGCTCTGACCACAGCCAGCCTGTGCCCTTCTCATGCTGGGCTCATATGATGTCTTGAGCTTTCTGTGTTTCCACATGGCCGGATACACTGTCCTGTAAAAACAGATTTCACAACAAAGCTGTCCATGTGTGGTCAACTGGATGAGCATTATTTTCTGTCTCTTGGCCTAACAATATTGTGCTCATGTTCCTCTGTCTGTGTGTGTGTGTGTATTTGTATGTGTGTGCTTGTGTGTATATGTATGTGTATATGTGTATTTGTATGTATGTGTTTGTGTATATATGTGTGTGTATGTATACGTAGATGTGTATTTGTATGTATGTGTATGTATATATATGTATGTGTGTATATGTATGTGTATTGTGTATTTGTATGTATATATGTGTGTATATGTGTATGTATGTATGTATATGTGTTGACTGTGTGTTGTTTCTCTCAAACTATTCATCTTGTTTAGTTTTTTCTTTGAAATAGGGTCTTTCACTGGCTTGGAACTCACCAATTTGGCTAGACTGGCATTCAGGGCTTAGATTTTTGTGTAGGTACTAGGGCATTAAACCCAAGTCTTTACACTTGCCCGGCAAGCATTTTATCCACGTTGTCCTTCAAGCTCCTTGGCATAACATTATTATAAATGGTAATGACAACTGAGAAGTTTGCACGCATGCATTTCCTTTTCCTACCCTAGCCATCCGGGCAGCCTGGGACTACTGTAGCCTTATTTTACAGGTAAGGAGTTTGTAATCAGAGTCACAGAGGATTGCAGTCAGGACCACACCCAGCACTGTTTGAAACCAAGGCTCCTTCCTGTGTAGCCATACCTTCTCCAGAACCCATGCTCACGTTAACTCTGGTGGAAAGCCCGCAGGCAAATTTAATGAATATAAGAGCCTTAATCTACTAATAAGGCAAAGCGGACAAGTTTAGGAACCACTGCAGCAATGTGGTGATTTGTACCATGTTTAGTTTTAGCTGGAAATAGATGGTATCTTCTAGTTAAGAAATTGATAGTTTATTAACAAGTCTCTGGACAAGATTTTAAGGGCCAGAGCAGGTGGGGGAGTGGCCTTAGACAGCACAAAGGAGAAGAAAAATGGGATTCATATGTTTTAATAAACTGTTAATTTTGATAACACAATATTCAGATATTAAAATGTTTACATATTCAATCTTCTCTTGTTTTCCCCTTAAGAAGAACTATGTATGGAACGTGATCCTGTTCATACACTGCCCACCAGTGGAGCATTTCCTGCCAGTGACCTCCATCCTCTGTAACTGCATGGGGACGTTGGCTACTGAACAGGAGGGGGTTGTCTCCCACAAGTGGCTGTCTAGGGCTGCACAGGTAACCCTGTTCTCATGGAAAGTCATAAAGGGACATGACTAGGATACTGCCTGGGGGACTGTTTCTTCTAAAAAGAAAGCAGGGGTGAGCTACACCACTCTGCATTTCTTGATTCATGTGCTGGGGGAAGATGAGGTAGCTTCACAATGGCAGCCATCTTACTAGCTGAAGCAGGACAACAGGTAACCCCACCCTCGGCCATTGGCCATTGGCCAAAGCTCTGGTCACCAGCCTCCACAAGCTTTGCTATGTGGGATTAAAATACACAGCCATTCTTGGTTCTAAGTATCGCAGTAGGAAAACAGTTTTCTACCTGACATAAAGGACGTCTGAAGGTAGGTCTCAACTGCGTGCTTCAGGGATTATAGGCTAATGTACCTAGTTGCCACTCTGGGCCAGCGCGGTGTCTTCCTGAGCATCTGTCATAATCTCATGTTATTCTCAATGGATCACTTAGGGAATTGTCTTTATAGTAGTTTAAATCAAGTGGGAGATGGAAGTCACTATAGTTAGCCAGAATCCCAAGTCATGCCTGTTAGACTGTGTGCCAGACTTCCCAGGACTGACTTCCTAGGACTGATCCAGGACTAACCCAGGACTGACTTCTCAGGACCTAACCCAGTGGGAAGTATCCCATGTCAGAGTGGCGTCACACTTTTGGTTGCTTGTTAGATTTGCTGTCTGTTGAGTACATCTATTTAAATTTGGCAAGAAAAAAATTTCTCAGAGAATGCCAAATTGAGGTCTTGGTAGGGTACAGTAGCTGCATTTAAACAAACAATGCCATAAAAATGAAAAAAAAAAAGAATGAATAGTTTGCCTGGTAGGCTATCTCTTGATTAAAACTGTAAGAACCCAAGGCTGGTGCGTCGGAGAAGGAGAACATCTTTAATGCCAGCCAGGGATGGTGAGGCAGGAAGGTTGAAAATTCAAGGTTAGAGACACTGTCTTCATATAAACAAGGCATTAGACTTGACACTGGCCGGTACACTCTTGTTTAAGATTGGCACTTCAACTCCATGTTGTTTTTAGAAGGTGATGAACACCTTTTGGCTATACACTTAAAGAGTTTGTGAGTGGAGTACCCAGTCACTAAATCCATCATGAGTAACTCTTGAAGAATTTGGGCAGCCGAATCTCTAATGATTGGTCATGACTGTGCTTCAGGTCACCTATGTCCCTGGCCACCCACTTCTGACATGATAGGACACAGACACCTGCTCTCGTGGTGTCTCCTGGAAAGTACATCCCGAGGGGTTTATCTGGACACCTTTGGTACCCACACATGGACGCATTAGCAGCTCCTCTGCAGGGCTAAGCATCCATGATACTTGGCTTAGCTCTCATTCAGGCACAACTCTCTCACTTCTGCCTTCATGAAGTACTCCAGCACCAATCACCCTTGTGGTATTTTGAGGTTCCCCCTTTTGCTTTCTTCAAGGCAGATTCTCTTTTGTCCTGTTCTGACTTTCTCCTTCACTTAGTCACATGGGGCTCCTGCACCTACAAGGTCCTCACGCAGCACCTGCAAGTTCTCACATACCCTTCTTACAAAGACGCTGATTGTTGAATTTAGGTCCATGTTTGATCAAATATGACTCCACCTTAATGTCTTACATCATATGTATAAAAATATTTTCTAACAATATCACAGTCTGGCATTTGGATAGTATGATGTGAAGGTTGACTTTATTACCCAGCACACACCCTTTCTTTTCGAGAGTTCTCAAAACAAAACCATGAGATAGCATTCAACCTTTAGGACATTGTTTCTTTTTAATTTAGTCCATACTCCGAGCCTCTACTTCTGTGTGCTGGAGCCTCATCTTTACTAGAGAGAAGAGAATGACAAGTTAACTTTGCATCACTTGTAAACACATTTAAAGTCACAGTTCAAAAAGAATCATGTGACCAGAAATCATTCAGTACACCAGGAGATGTTCAGTAAACCCATGCTTGGAGGTTACCTGAGCCAAAAGCAGTAACAAAGATAACACCTGTCGATTGTTCACCATTTGCTAGAGAGTATGTCAAGTGTCCCATAGGTTACATTTCTCAGTTCTTCTCACAACGCTATGAGCTATGTGCTATTATCTTCTTTATATAGATGAAGAAAATGAGGCTTGCCGAAATCAGGTAATACATCAAAAATTAGTGTTTTTAAATGGGTGTCAAAGACTGAACTCCTAAGCACTGGATAATAAGATGAATCTCCTCCATTTGAAGATGATAAACAAGTGTAGAGATCAAGAAACCTGTTAGTTTGACTCAGCAGGGCCCCAAATGAAGATAGGAGGGAAAGAGGGTGATTGTCCCTTTGAAGGTACAGCAGCTCACAGGAGGAGGGGGAGGAGGAGAAAGTACTGTGGAGAAAGGCATGACCTGTTTGCTCATGCTTGTGAAACCCTGATGGGCTGACTGTGCCTAGCTGTATAGGACTCTAACATGAATGACCAGGAGGACACCAGCTTCACATTTCTGTTCCTTGGATGTGGCGTTTCAGGGATTTCCACCAGGGGCTTTGTGCATTGATAGAATTTGTCTTAGGGCTTAGAACACCTATCCACAGCTCCCCACTTTCCATTTTACTTATTTCTCCTCTCCTCCCCCATTTTGCTTAGCTATTTTATGAACATTTCTTCCACCCGCTCCCGTCCCGGGTGCTTTGGGTCACATCCCACACCTTTTTGAGATCACCTCTGAAGTTGTGTCTCAGTCTCTCACCTTCAACATAAACAACAATATCACTTGGCTTGTAAGGGTTTGATGATTAAGTTAGACAATGATTTAATGATCCGATAAGCATTACATACAATTGGTTGAAGGAAAATTCACTAAGTCATAAAGAGAAAATTTCAGCTTGACTGAGGTTATTTCCAACAAGTTACTTCAGATGTAAGGACTCTCTCCTCTTTACACACTGCAGAAATTTGGGCCTATCTCTGGCTTTCAAGAGTTTCCCTGATAGGAAATTGTCTTACCATTTTTCCAGAAAGTGTTGAAATATCTCAGAAATCCCTACAGATGAATGCCCAAATAAATGTTTTCAAGACTAGGTCTCAACTGTCTCAACCAGCAGCGACAAACCCTAACCCTCATCAGACTGTACATTGCCTTGTTTTTATCTCATTCATCTGGTCTTCCATCCATTCAGTTTGCAGCCCTGGATAGCACGGAGTCATGAGAGAACAGGCTAGCCTCAAACTTTAGGCCTGCCTTCTGCCTTTGCCTCACTAACACAGTGAGTGAGCACCACCACACCAGACACACTTCTAATGAGAAAACCAGATTTAACACAGCTTAGGCAGTTAAACCATATCTGTTTGAACTTGAAGTTTTTCTATTTTGAAATAATCCAGAGCAGACCAAAGACTTGTGCTCAACTAGACCTCTCTAATAGGATTATACCTCAGGTCCCAACTTGCCTCCAGCAGATCCCATCCTCAGTGAAAACTGTTGTATCGTTCACAAGAAGCTTGGGGAGCACCTTTGGCAAGATGACTACTTAAGTTAGAGAACTTTCCTAATCACAAAGTAGACATCAGAGAAAGGGGTAAGAGCTCTTTGGTAAAATAAAATTCCAGCAAAAGGATGGCATAGCTTACTAAGGGAAATAGAGATAGACTAAAAACATGTGGTCTTTGACTATTTAGGATTTTATTGAAGGTTAAGGTGGATCAGGCTGTTCCAACTTCTGGACTTGAAAAATCCACCCACTAGGGCCTGGAGAGATGGTTTAGACAGTAAAGCATTTGCCTTGCAAGCTGGACGTGAGTATGGGAGTTTGCATTACCAGCACCCGCACAAATGCTTAGAGGGCAGGAAGTAGAGACAGGAGAGTCCTGGAGCCAGCTTGAAGGCTAGCCCAGGAATGAGCTCCATGGGTTCAGCAAGTGACCTTGTCTCAGTATATAGCTGGAGAGTGATCATAGAAAACCCCAGGATCAACTTTCAGCCTCTACATATGTGTACACATCAAAGCACCCCCTAGGGTGGATTTTCTACCCACCCTTTGGTTGTAATGGGTGTGTCTTACAGAAGCCCTTGGCCCATCTAACACAGTCAAAGAGGGATCTTTGAGATATATCTCTTTCTATTTTTCTCAAAGCCAGTCTTCAACAAATTCATTTCCTTCCACTTGATTTCTATCTCCCAGTTTCTTGGCAGAGTGAGCACAGGAACCTTAGATTGTGGTCACAGCACTGTGAGACTAGGGTTAGTATTGTTTCCATAGTGATTTCTCATGAAATCAATTGGAAAAAATTTCCATAATTTGTTTTTAACTGAAAGAAGGGTATGTGAGAATTGGGTTTGTGTGTTCTAACAGCTTTCCCGGTCTTTCTAGTGTGCATCAAAGGTAAGAAATACTACTTTAGAATATAATACATTGATTTTTATTGAGACATCTCTTTCCACAGCCAGACTGCTTCAATAACCATCAACAGAATTTAGTCATTTCAGCCCAGTGTAGACAAAATAAAGGTTTTTATTTTTTAGAGACCATCTTGGTATTTACAAGGAAATTTTGCAGAAATGCTTAAAGAAGCAGTTATAGCTTTTGCCTTTGTATCAATAAGAGCTGTTATCTGATCTAAGTTTGTTTCCTGTATGAATTTACCGAGAGAGTACATTACACATTTTGGCACAAATGAAATGTTTATAAGACCAAACTCTTCATTTCTTTACATATAGGACCAAATGCAAGTTATCTAAAATTGCTGAGCCCCAGTTCCTTACAAGCACTTGTAGTGTCCTTGAGACCAATGAGAAGCTATCAAAACTCTCAAACTATGGCCTCTTAAGTGTCTGCTTCGATTGATCAATCCTTGTGAGTTCTCAATGTATAAATAGCCCATAAATTGATTATTTATGACTTTGTTAGTACATAATGATCATTTTTTTTAAACTATCATCATGACACAATTGAGAAAATACCTGGTAAAGGAATCATAATTGAAGAACTGTCTGAATCAAGATGTCCTGATGACATGTCTTTAGAAGACTGTCTTGATAGATGATGCAGGAAGACCCAGTCCACTGTGGGTGGCACCATTTCCCAGATGGAGAATCCTGAACTGTGTAAGAAAAGAGAAATTGAGCAGTCCTGAATGCATTTGTTTTTCTCTGTTCTTGACTGTGGGTGTGAAATGACTAGCTATGTCAAGTTCCTGTTGCCATCACCAAAAATGTGATCCCCTAAGTGGCTTTATCAGGATATTTCATCACAGCCACAGAAATGAAACTAGAACATAACACAGTAGTAGAATTGCTCATATATTACCTCCTCTGACTTCCATTTCCAGGGATGGAATCTACTTAATACATCCTGAAGTGTCACAATAGCTGTCACTTATCATAATGGGCGCAGGATTCCCTTGTGGATCTCACTGATTGGTACCCACATCTTTTGAGTTCATGAGTATTTTCTGTAGAACCAGAAAAACAAAGTTACACTGCCAGGCTTTATAAATTAATACAATATGCCAAATTGGAACCTAGTTTATCAGTCTTTCCTGAGCATGGTAGGCACGATCTTACTTCAAAATCTCCCCACAGAATCAGCTCTTAAACTAGAAAAGCTGGGAACATTTGGCACAAGAGCAGGGGTTACTCTAGGGTGGTGACTATCCTAGATCCTAGATCCACTAAGCTGGTAGGGTAAAACACGTGAAACAGCTGGGTAGAGCAGCAAGAGCAGAAATAGCTGACTCATGGTGACTTGCTCTCTTGGAAGTCCCAGAGAGCAATGGAGCTTGAATGAGATGGAAGGAAACAAATGAGTTGGTGAGAGGTGTGGGTTTTGTGCATTTTATAAAGTATGTGGAATTCTGTGTGTCTCCTCCTCTCTGTCACCACGTTCATTGTCCTTGCAAACTGCCTCATATTTTTTAAAGAGTTGGGCCCTCATGGATCTTCTGCTTTATCTTCTGGGATATGTCAGGCTTCGATGGCATCCTCAAATAGCCAGAAATGGCAGCGCTGGTGTCAATGAAAGCAGTCACAATGACCTCTGTTGGCTTAAGTCTAAATGTGAAGAGCCCTTCCTCCCTTCGGAATTTCCAGTAATCAATTCATAGGAGGACAATAGTAACATTAGTCCAACCCCCCGACAATGTTGTGGGAATTTAGCAGAGTTGCTTTATCTAGAGTAGACATTAGAATGAATAGTTGTTTTCTAGAAGTGCTTTGAAGAATCTTTTCAGAAGACAGTGATGGTTTTTCATGATGTGTAGGGTTTTTTTTTTTTTTTTTTTTTTTTTTTGAAGACGCATTGCAGCCTTCACATGACTTTGGTCACGATACACCTCTGGCACATCTGAAGTTCTTGTTTTATTGTGTATAGCAAACAATACATAATAAAGGCCTAAAGTCATGAGGGTATGTGATGCTCTCCTTTAGAGAGACATATAGATTAGATTAGGGACCTTGGCATGAGGAAATACTTTACTTGAAAAAGTAAATATTTATTGATTGTTCAATCAATAAATATAACTTTGTAATGCTGTTTGTGGTTTGGTTTGTCAGGAGATGGACCTTTCTGCTGGCACACAGGCCTGAAAATTTCATCTTGGAGTGGCCTCTTCCTTTGACTGGCCCATGCAACACTGAGTACCCATGACTCCAAAGTGCAGGACATTGTTCTTTATTGTTACTTACAGATGGCTCTGTCCTCAGTGACAGTCACTTTAAAATTATCACAATTTGAGGGCTGGAAATTTCTTCTTTATATCAAGAGAAAATTCATATCTAGACTTTCACACACATTTCTGTCTATTATTCAGAGAGCAAAAGCAGTATTTTCCTTTTCTTATAGAAGCCCGAGGAACCTCTTCTAAATCAAAGACTTGTCAACATAAAACAGGTTAAAGCAGAAGTGAGAGAGTTAAGGTGGGGTGTGGACTGCTCTCATCCACGCTCACCACCTACCATACGATTGCAGTCCCAGGACCTTCAGGAAATGACCTGAGTAGGACTTGAACCTCTACAATGAAGATGTGGTCTACAGATCCTCTGTTAACATTCTGGGCTCCTAATCAGTATTTCATTGAGACAAGCCCTGAGGGGGCACTGGAAACAGCTGTAAAGAGAGAACACATTATGAACTTGACTTGTCATTATGGACATTTCCCAGGGATCCCAAAGACTTCTTCCTGGACCATGTCTCCTTTGAGTTCTTAGGCAGGTTCTTTTTCCTAGCTGTCATGTGTATTGTAACCTGTTTTTCTCTGCAAGCAGCAGCTTCCAAGCTCAGTCTCTGAAATAACTTGTCTTAGACAGACACATGGAAACATTTACCACCACCTATTGCCCCCCCCCCCCCGCGTGTGTGTGTGTGTGTGTGTGTGTGTGTGTGTGTGTATGCATGTATATTTAAAAAGAGATAAGACCAGAACAACAACAACAACAACAAAAACAAACAAACAAACAAAAAAAACTTTGGTTTATTTTTCTCCTCAATTCTTGACCTCCTCTGATTGAAATTCTCATCAAACACCATTCTCTTGGTAAACTGGACAGATATGTTTATTCAAAGCAGAAGTGACGTCCCTCTCTTGCTTCGAAGGAAAACCCTCATTGGATTCTTTTCTTGAGTGGAGTGTGCATGCAAAAGCAAATATCCTGAAACTGCCAAGCACAATCTCCATGGCAGCCCTGGGAGCTGGTGGGCAACACCTAGCAGAGGATTAACCTCCCTCACAGGGCAGAGCTTGAGATGCCTCTACTGCCCTGCCCCTGGCATGCCTCAACCGCACATGGCCTGGCATAGCTGAAGAAGGTACGGCATGATGAGTTTCAGCTTGCAGCTGGTTGCTTATAGCTTACATTTTCATTGTCAGGCTGAGAAAATATGAGGAACAAAGGCTAGAAGAAAACACCACCCTCAAGGTTTGGTGTTTGATAAGGTGGATCAAAATTCATGAACGTTCACTGTGATTCTGGGTGACTAAGCAGTCCTGTGCTCTTTAGTAATTACAGCTCCACAGCTCTTTCTGCTATGAAGACTAACTCATTGATTTCCGTTTCCATGTTCATGCAATGGCCGTCTCCCCTTGTAGCTAGAGATATGGCTATCATCGTTTCCATTTTCACTCCACATGCGTCTCTATGCTTCTGTCTCACTGACACTCCTCAAGAAGCCCCAAATGGAAACACTTGCCTCTCTCTGTGTTTCCCAAGTACACTAGTGGAGTAGATGGTAGCTAGCTCTTCTGAAGTCAAAGGCTCTTCTCTATTCCCACTATCTCTAAGGGACAGTGAGATCAGAGTCCTGAAAAGGAAGGACAAATGAGCCCATGCTAACACCACCCGGTAGGTCTCATGCACTTATACTCTAGGCAAGGCAGCTTAAAAATAATGGTGATCAACTGGTTTCCATATACCTTGGCCTCTCCTGTTCAGCGTACTGAAAACTCTGCATTCTGGAACCTTCCTGCTGCTAAACAATCTGATGGGTGATTAACTCATGTGAGGATCATAGTGTACTCCTTTAGTTCTGAGTTTCAGTGGCAATTCTCTGTTCAGAGGGGTCTTGGTACTCAAACTTCTGGAAAATCTTGATGGCTTCTGGGACCTCTATTAGCTAAGTGACATAAAGACATTTTCCCTGAAGTGATTATATCTCAAATATTTTTGAAGTTCAAGCAATGAATCAGAATCAGAATCTATATGACTAGAATCAAGTTATTACTGCCCTCTGCTCCTGGTTATGAAGGAAATAGTGTGCTAGGGGTTGTGTGATCCCCACCCTGAGTCCTCAGGACATGTGAGCATTGTGGCTACTGTCTCTTCCACTCATACAAGTGTAAAGTCAGGCCCTGGGCCAAGTACACTGGGCCCCAAGCCTTTCTTCTTGTAACACTCTGGATTGTATGGTTCCTTCAAGATAAACCCTTTTCATAACAGACTCCCACAAACTTTGGGATAGAACCAAACTCTGTGTATTAAAATAGTCATGTGATTTCTGCCCTGAATATACTTACACATGGTGCTATGCTCACTGATTCGAATGTTGAACCTTCCTTTCATGCCTGAATGACACCAACTTGTTTGTGTGCATGATTTTTCTAATACATTGTTAAATTAAGTCGGCAAGCATTTTTAAAAAGACTTTTGCATCTGCCTCCATCAGGGAAATTGGTCTGTACTGTTTTTGTTGTTATTTTAGCCTTATCTGGTTTAGGTATCATATGATGAGTTTGGTGTATTGCTTTGCATTTCATGGAATTGTTTGAGAAGTACTTCTGCCAGCTCATTTTTTAAAGGGTGGTAGAATTCAAGAGGAAGTCTTCCTGTCCTAACTATTTCCAGTTTGGAGGACTGTTATCATTTATTCATTACGGATACCTTTAAATTGTTTATATCTATTTAATACAGAGATTACAGATTAGAGGTATCTCTAAATTTATTCGTTTCTTCTAGACTTTCCCCCGCTTTGAATTTAGATTTTTCAAGTAGTTATCCCATGATCCTTTGGGGTCTGTTATATTGTCTCTATTTTCATCTAATTTAATTGGTCTTCTCCTAACTTGGCTACTTTGGCTAAGGAGTATTTGGTTTTTTAACTTTTCAAAGATTCAAAGTTTATTTAATCCATTGTTTTTATTGTCATTTTAGTTTCTATTTCATTGGTTTTTTTTTTTTTTTTGTCTACTTTCTCTGGGTTGGTTTGTATTTACTTTCTTTTTTTTTATTTTTGAAAAGTGAGTGAAATACTCTTTTTTTATTATTTATTTTTCTTATTTTACATATCAATCCCAGTTCCCTCTTTCTCCCTCCCTCCATCCTTCCCTCCATCCTTCCCTCCCTCCCTCCCTCCTCTCTTCCACTGACCACCCTCCCATACCGTTCCCCCCAACTCCACAAATAGGGTGATGTCTTACAGGAGGGGGTCATCTAAATCTGTCAAGTCATTTGGAGTAGGGACTAGGCCCTCCCTCCTGCCTCTAGGCTAAGGGAGTATCTCTCCATGGGGAATGTGTTCTCAAAGTCCTTCTGTACAGCAGGGATACCTCCTGGTTCCATTGTCAGAGGTCCCTTAGACTGCCCAACCCTTCTAACTGAGACCATGTTCAGGGGTATGAGTTGGTCTAATGCTGGTTTCCCAGCTATCAGTCTGGGGGTCTATTAGCTCCTCCTTGTTCAGGTCAGCTGTCTCTATGTGTTTCTGTAGCCTGATCTTGTCCTTCCTCTCTGCATCTGGATTCCAGTTCAGCTCAGTGTTTAGCTGGGGTGTCTGCTTCTGTTTCCATCAGCTACTAGATGAAGGCTCTATGATGGTGGATAAGTTAGTCATCAATCTCATTACCAGGTAAGGGCATTTATGGTAGCCTTTCTACTGTTGCTCAAATTGTTAGTTGGGGTCAGTCTTGTAGGTCTCTGGACATTTCTCTAGAAACAGTTTTCTCTTCAAACCTATAATGGCTCCCTCTTTTATAGTCTCTCTCGTCTCTCTCTCCTCTTGTCTATTCTTTCCCTGACTCAATCTTCCTAGTCCCATGCACCTTTCTCTCCTCCCATTCTCTTTCTCCTAGTTCCTTCTCCACTCACTGCCCCCCAACTCCCCATATGCTTTGGAGATCTTGTCTCTTTCCCCTTCTATGAGGGACCTTATATGAAACTCTTAGAATCCTCCTTATATCCTAGTTCCTCTGGTGATGTGAATTATAGGCTGGTGATTCTTTGCTCTAGGTCTAAAATCCATATATGAGTGAATATATACCATGTTCCTCTCCCCCCCCACTGGGTTACCTCATCCAGGATGGTTTCTTTAAGTTCCATCCGTTTGCCTGTGAATTTCAAGATTCCATTTTTTTTCCCACAGAGTAGTATTCCATTGTGTAGATGTGCCACATCTTCTTTATCCATTTTTCAGTTGAGGGGCATCTAGGTTGCTTCCAGGTTCTTGCTATTACAAATAATGCTGCTATGAACATAGTTGAACCGATGTCTTTGTTGCATGGATGTGGATCATTTGGGTATATGCCTAAGAGTGGGATTGCCAGGTCCTGTGCTAGACTGATTTCCATTTTCCTGAGGAACTGCCACACTGATCTCCAAAATGGCTGTATGAGTTTGCACTCCCACCAGCAGTGGAGGAGTGTCCCCCTTTCTTCACATCCTCTCTAGCATAAGTTGTCATTGTTGTTCCTAATTTTAGCCATTCTGGCAGGAGTAAGATGGTATGTCAGAGTTGATTTGATTTGCATTTCCCTGATAACTAAGGATGTTGAGCACTTTCTTAAGTGTCTTTCACCCCTTTTGATTTCCTCTATTGAGACTTCTCTCTTCAGTTCTGTACCTCATTTTTTAATAGGGTTATTTGGTATTTTGGTGACTAGTTTCTTGAGTTCTTTCTGTATTTTGGAGATCAGCCCTCTGTCAGATGTAGGATTGGTGAAGATTTTTTTTCCCAGTCTGTGGGCTGCTGTTTGGTCTTGTCAGCTGTGTCCTTTGCCTTACAGAAGCTTCTCAGTTTGAGGAGGTCCCATTTATTAATTGTTTCTCTCAGTGTCTGTGCCCCTGGAGTTATGTTCAGGAAGCAGTCTCCTATACCATTTTGTTCAAGGGTACGTCCTACTTCCTCTTCTAAGAGGTTCAATGTGGCTGGATTGATGTTGAGGTCTTTGATCCATTTGGACTTGAGTTTTGTGCATGGTGACAGACATGGGTCTATCTTCAGTTTTCTACACACCATCATCCAGTTGTGCCAGCACCATTTGTTGAAGATGATTTCTTCCTCCCATTGTATACTTTTAGCTGTTTGCTCAAAAATCAGGTGTTCATAGGTGTGTGGGTTAATATCAGGATTTTCAATTTGATTCCATTGGTCTACCTGTCTATTTTTATGCCAATACCAGGCTGTTTTCAGAACTATAGCTCTGTAGTAGAGCTTAAAGTCAGGGATGGTGATGCCTCCTGAAGTTCCTTTATTGTGTAGGGTTGTTTTGGCTATCTTGGGTCTTTTTGTTTTTCCATATATAGTTGATTATTATCCTTTTAAGGTCAGTGAAGAATTGTACTGGGATTTTAATGGGGATTGCATTGAATCTGTAGATTGCTTTTGTCAAGTTTACCATTTTTACTATGTTTATCCTACCTATCCAAGAGCATGGGAGGTCTTTCCATTTTCTGGTATCTTCTTTAATTTCTTTCTTTGAAGACACAATGTTCTTGCTAAATAGGTCTTTCACTTGTTTAGTAAGTGTTACCCCAAGATACTTTATGTTGCTTGTGGCTATTGTAAAGGGTGATGTTTCTCTGATTTCTTTCTTAGCCCCTTTATTGTTTGTATATAGTAGAGCTACTGATTTTTTTGAGTTTATCTTGTATCCTGCTAGTTTGCTGAAGGTGTTTATCAGCTGTAGGAGTTCCATGGTTTACTTTCTAATGCTTGAGGTGAACCATTAGTCTAATCATTTAAGATTTTTGTTTCCTTGTGTACATTCTTAGCTATCAACGTACTTATTTTTGTTGTTGTTTTATTAATTTTTTTATTTGTTTTACATAACAACCACAGTGTCTCCCCCCTCTTCTCCTGTCTTTCTCTACCCCAGCTCTCATCTACTCCCACATCTAGTCCTCCTCTATTATGAAAGGGGCAGGCCTTCCATGGGAGTCAACAAAGCATCACATCAAGTTGAGGCAGGACCAAGCTCCTCACCTTGTACCAAGGCTGGATAAGGTATCCTAGCATGGGTAATAGATTCCCAAAGTCTTACTCAAGTGACAGGGACAGGTCCTGATCCCACTGGTAGGGGCCTCACAAGCAGACCATGCTACACAACTGTCACCTACATACAGAGGGCCGAGGTCAGTACCGACCAGTTGGACCAGAGCCTGTGAGCTCCCACTGGCTCAGGTCAGCAGTCTCTGTGTTTCCCCCCATCATGATCTTGACTCCCTTGGCTCATACTATCCCTCCACCCTGTCTTCAGCAGGGCTCCCAGAGTTCAGCCCATTGCTTGGCTGTGGATCTGTGCATCTAATTCCTTCAGTTAATGGTTGAAGGCTCTCTGATGACAACTTGGGTATTAATCAACCTGACCACAGGAGAAGGCCAGTTCAGGCACCCTCTCCACCACTGATTGCCAAGAGTCCTCGCTGGGATCATCCTCATGGATTCCTGGGAGTTTCCCTGGTACTAGGTTTCTCTCCAAATGCCCCCATCAAGATATCTCCTTCATTACTCTCCCCTCTGCCCCACCCCAACATGCCCAACATGATATCTCCTGTTCCCATCCCCACCCCCAGTTTACCCCAGAGATCTCACCTATTTCTCCTTCCCAGAGAAATCCATGCATCCATATTTGGCTATTGCTTGGTACCTAGCTTCTCTGGGGCTGGGAATTGTAGCCTGGATTCCTTTACTTTACAGCTAATATCCACTTGTAAGTGAGTACATACCATGTTTGTCTTTCTGGGTATGGAATATCTCACACAGGATATTTTTTTCTAGTTCCATCCATTTGCCTAAAGATTTCATGATGTCATTGTTCTTCTTTTTTCCAACCATTGAGTAATACTCCATTGTGTAAAAGTATCACATTTTCTTTATCCATTCTTCAGGTTGTTTCCAGATTCTGACTATTATGAATAATGCTGCTATGAATATAGTTGAGCTAGTGTCATTGTGGTATGATTGAGCATCCTTTGAATATATGCTAAAGACTGGTATAACTGGGTCTTGAGGAACATTGATTCCCAATTTTCTGAGAAATGGCCATACTAATCTCCAAAATGGCTGTACAAGTTTGCACTCCCACCAGCAGTGGAGGAGTGTTTCCCCTTAACCCCACATCCACTCCAACATAGGCTGTCATTAGCATTTTTGCTCTTAGCTATTCTGACATCTTCAACAAATGGTGCTGGCATAACAGGATGCTAGAGTGTAGAAGACTGCAAATAGATCCATATCTACCACTCTGCACAGGACTGAAGTCCAAATGGTTCAAAGACCTTAATATACATTCAGTTACACTGAACCCGATAGAAGATGAAGTGGGAAGTAGTCTTGCATGCATTGGGACAGGAGATAACTTCCTGAATAAAACACCAGTAGCACAGACATTGAGACTGACATTTAACAAACTTGACCTCGTAAATCTGAAAGGCTACTGTAAGGCAAAGGACACTGTCAATAAGATAAAACAGCAGCCTATAGAATGGGAAAAGCTCTTTGCCAACCCCACATCTGAGAGGGCTGATATTTCAAAATACATAAAAAACTCAAGAAACTAGACATAAAACAAACAAATAATCCAATTTAAGAATGGGGTACAGATTTAAACAGAGAATTCTCAATAGAAGAATCTTAAATGGTCTAGATAAACTTAAAGAATTGTTCGACATCCTTAGCCATCAGGGAAATACAAATCAAAATGACTCTGAGATACCATCTTAAATGTATTCTGAAGCTTAACTCTCATGATGGCACCTGGCCACTGATCTCTATCTAAGATACTCGGTGTGAGAAAATGGAATCCCTCTGCACAGCTGCCCATCAAGCAGGAGCCCTGCCTAAGCCCTCCTGTATTCAGGCCTGTGGTAACTGTTGGATTGTCCCATGGGTAGGACCATCAGTAACTTTTTAACTGTTTATCTTTTGGATGCAGCATCTGCTCCATCAGAGAGCCACATTTGAGCTACGAGCTGTCCAGTCCTTCGCTGCTGTTCTGCTGTTTCTCCCTACCTTCAGCTTTCCTGTTAAATCCTGGGTGCTAGTCACTGCTCTCCTGTCTCTCTCTGCTTGCAATGCATTCTGTCCTTTGCTATTTGACTCTTCTTATTCATCACATTGCATGAAAGAAGCTCCTAACCTGATGTGTTACCCTGGCAACTTCAAGCCATTCATTTTAAGTCTAATTTTAATACAATGTCCTTTGAGAATTTCACACATCCACACAATGTATTTTGACCATATTCATTCCACTATTCCTTCCCTTCAACTCTTCCTGTTTCCACTCCTCCAGAATAGCCATTTTTCTTGGGTACTTTCCAACTTTCAGCTTTTGATTTTTTTTTTTTTTTTTTTTTTTTTTTTTTTTTTTTGCCAATAAATTCTGGGTGAAATGGCTTGAGAACATAAAAACTTATTTAGCCATCAAATATCCCCTGGTACATTAATTTGAGAATATTTTACTTTTTAGACTAGTACGTTAAGAAGTTTTGCAAAACCCTTAAGGAGTTTATCAACTGAGCCATTTTGCCTTTGTGCAGGTACCACCCTTGTTTGGGTTCTGTTGCCTTTGTTCAGGCACCGCCCATGTTGGTACTCTTTGCCTTCTTCGTTCGGAAGTAAACAGGCTTTTGCTGCTGAGCCGAGCCTTGCTCTTTGCTGTTTGCCAGTTGAGACGCAGAAGTCTGCCCGTGTCCATACCTGCCTAACTCTCCTCTACCGTGCCTACAGCGTATGCTGGGGTTCTCCATCACTGCTGCCTAAACAATGGCTCTTACATACAAGCCCAATCCACTGACAGTGCTTTCCCTGCTGGGTCTAATTTGGCCCGTGCACTAGAATTAAAGATCACAATGACTACTTCTGAGCTAGGATAACGCGCTAAAGTAGACTTACCGCGTGTATTGCATTACACTGAGAGATTTGTGGCCATGTTTTCCGTTTGTCAGAGGGAAGGATTTTGTTGATACATAAGTAGCTGAACAACAAACTCTGCCAGATGTCTTCTATGCTGGTAAGAGTCATTATTCTGTGTTAGAGGACTGAAGAGCTTATTGTCTAAAGATGAAAGCCTGCCTCACTGTGTCACTCCACTAGAGTGACATCTTACTGACAAATGGAGAGTTTACTGGAGGCTATGGTCTGCCAATATGGTAACTCACCACTGTCAACAATAAGAAATACCTTGGGCATCCTCCTATCAAAGAAGAAAGCAAATTCAGGAGGGTCTGGTGTGTGGCTGCATACTAGAAAGTAGTGGCTTAAAATGGTGAAACTACTAAGTGCTTGCCCAAGGGATTTCCTTTGGGGATGCAAGGGACCCTGTGTATAACAGGATTCTAATTCCCTAGAAGTCTAGCTTCCTGTGTGTAAGCAATTGTGGGTAGATACAGATTTTTACACATTTTCTTGCATCGATTACATACATGCATGCATACATACATATCATTATAATTGTGTGTGTGTGAGTGTGTGTGTTGCTAAGGACTGAGCCCGGGGTAAGACATGGGCTCTATCACACAGTCATGCCCTTAGCCCTCTTTATATTTAGCCACACTATCTACAAGCTATGTCAAGTCTGCAGAATGGAATGCAAATACAAATGCTCAAATGAATCCCTAAAATCAGCTGCCCTACATAACAGCCTGCACTTAGAGGCACACAATTTATTCTTTATCAACCACACTGAGCTGAATTAATGTGACCTGTTTTTATATTATCCAAAACAAAATGGGTAACGATGTTTTCTGGCCCTTCTCAGCAGAGTTGACTATCCAGTTTTTGTTAGGTTCTTATTCGTTGTCTAATCGTAACAGTTATTGTATTTCTTTTTACCACTTGATTTTCAGGAGGGTGGAGCTTTTTGGGGTTGGGAAAGTTTCAAGGCTGTGAATCATGTTGTTGAAGGCAGGCAGAACTTCCAACTCACGCTATTTATTGAAGGTGGCAGATGTTGTTACTCACAGAAGAGTGAACTGAGCAGTCAAAAACGTTTGCAGACCACAAACCCAAGGGAGCCAGGATGGGCACTGCTGGAAAAGTAAGGGAAATATTTCAGCTTTCTTATTCTCTAGAGCTAATAATAGGGGCTGCTCCTAAGAGCATTGAATACAGTAGAGTGACTAAATACTCAAGGCTGTTTGTTGAGGCTGTTGTGTGAGCACCCATGGGGGGAACATGGGTCAATTATGACAGAACCACAATAGTAAGCAGTAGGATTTGATTGAAAACCACATACAAAAGGTTCTTCTAGAAGGCAGCAAAGGCAAAAAGAGAATTGTGGTTTATAATATGGGCATTATTCATAATTTAATTTCAGGTTAGCCAGTCACTTGCTCTAGAGAGCAAACTGTTTTCCACGAGGAGAGGAGACTTCAGTAGGGTCAACAGTGTATGCTCAGGAGTTTAATTGGTCCAGGATCTCCTGTGCAGCTTTGGGGTGAGGAGATGTGGCCTGCTGTTGAGGATGGAAAATGCTAATTCTGGAATGCAAAGTCAACAACAAAGTAATCTCACTTTTCAAGTTTCTGAGGAGATGTTTTGTAGCAAATATAAGAGTAGATCTTCTTAGACAATAGGACTATGCTGTAGATAAAGCAGGTTTTTTTCTTCAGGAGGTAAAAGTGCCTACATGGTGACAGTAATTTAAGAAATATGACTTTTTTCTTGCTTGAAGATTGGGATAGGTCTTACATGGGTACAGAACTATATAAGATGTTAGACACTTATGTTTGTATTATTTTTAAACAACTTTGCATTTAGTCTACCTTAACATTTTAGGAAGGCAGAGATGCCATTAAAAGTCTCGGTAACACTAGTGTCTCTGAGGTTACCCTAGGATGCTAGAATCTGAAAAACCTTTTCGCCCAGAACTGAACAGAGAAAGAATGAAAACATCTTATTTTGAGTCAGAAATCCCGTAAACACTGATAATCAGGAAAATTAGTCTTGCGCTATGGAAGTTAGTAACTTTGCTCATAGAAATAAATGGAATGTAAGCGCTGAAATGAATCTTAAAATATTTGCAACTCCACACAACCTGTCCTGTGTCCTTCATCAAGTAAATGCGCAGCCACTATCAGAACATCCCCAGTCCTGAAGAATTCGGGGGCTCCAGGCAGCATCTCCTAACTATAATTAAGAACACACCATATAAAACGAACAGCACAGCAAGTTTAGCATTTTCACTTGGTGATGTTATACGGTAGGGTGGTCCACAGCGGGTTGTTTGCTCCAAAACTTGTCCTGATGTTTTTGTGCATCTCAGGAAGAGGCTCCCTTACATCAGCACTCCTCTCTTCATTTTTTGCGATTTCATTTTTTTTAAGATGACTATATTATGTTGCTAAAGATGCCATAACCAAGTACAGGGACCGCATGCTTAAAGAGCAGAGCTGTACTTCCTCAGGCGTTTGGAGCTGGGATCTGAGAACAGACTGTTGAGAACATGGGTTCCTTTAGGATCCTTGCTTAGGAGGTGCTCTTCTTGCTATCTCTACATAGCTTTCCCTCATTATAAAACACTCCTATTGGACTGGAATAACTTCACCGACCACATCTTAACTCTATTGCAATGCAAAAGATCCTATATCCAAGTGCCATAATATTTTGAGGTATTGAGGGTTAGGGCTTCAATACACGAGTTTGGAGGCTTTGCTTTATTACAGTGCTTATCATAGAGAATTTAGAGAAACAGAATGTGTGTGTGTGTGTGTGTGTGTGTGTGTGTGTGTGTGTGTGTGTGTGTGTGTGTGTGTAGGGGGGAGACAAGCATGTTCCTGCATTCCCAAACAAGCACTGAGTTTGTTTTCGCCTACCCCTCCCGCATCCTCCAACCATATTTTATGTGGCTATATTCATATAGGATATGGATATCTTTAACCTATTTTTCCAACTTAACAATCATTTTCAACATCTTACATTGATTTCTGGTTTTAAGTTTCCTCCATTCTTTTTTACATATTTCCCTTAGAGTACTGGAGATAACCTCCAAAGCATATTAAGATGTTTCTGCACTTTCTTCTCCCTTGAGGCTGATTGTAATAATGGAATTATAGGGTAAAAGTATCAATACATGCTTATGTATCTTGATGTACTGAGAAAGTTACTTTCCAAAGAGGTGACCCTGAATAGGACTGCCCATTTTATTGCTTGGACAAAATTGGGTATTCTTGTTAAGTACAAATTCACTATCAATTTGATAAATCAAGAATTATAGCTTGTTATTTCTAGTCTTTTGAAAATATTCTTAAGAGCAAGTATAGTAAATATACCACAGTATATTAATTTGTATTTTCCTGTTGGGGTCCTTTATGTACATCTCCTGGGACAGAGGACTAGCTCAGAGGTCAGAGCAGTGATTGGAGATCTTGATACCTTCTTTATATATTTGATTAAGCTTTCTGTGTGTCCAACAAGGCGACTTTTCCCATTTTGCTTCAAGTATCCTCTCCCAGGACATCTCTGTTCTACTTGGAAAAGCTGTTGTCTCTCAGCATACAACACTTTCAGAAAATCACACATTCCTATTTCCCCAGCACTCAGGGGGCTGAGACAGAAGGGTTGTTGATTTTGGGACCAGTCTGCAGCCTCAGCTACATAGCTGGATGAGATGCTGGGGAAATGCCTATGATAAGCTATTATTTCCTTTATGACATTTTCTCCTGTCATTGTTAAATACGAAAGTTACTCTATGCTCTCTGTCACTGCCGTTAATGTGATGTGAAAATTCTAGTTTAGTGTTGGCCAGATTATTCTGTGACTGAAATACTTTTCTTAGCTAGACAAAGGGTACATGTTAAATGAGACAATGGTGGTTTTCTGTCATTAATCTGTCTCTAGAATGATGTTCCCCACATTTAATCTAAAGGAGTTTTCATGAGTTGGCCAATAAGTTGAGCGGTAGCTTGTAAGCTTTTCTTTGGGGTCACCAACCAGCTCCCAAGCCTAGGTTTCTCCTCCCATTTATTCTCTCTGCCTAGAAGCAGGACCTATTCTTTCTCCCGCCTAGCTGTTTGTTCCTGATTAGAACAATCAGGTGCCTTAGGCAGGCAAGGTGAAACAAATGCAACACATTGTTACACAATTAAATACATCCTTACACCATTAAACAAATGCAGCATAAGCAAATGTAACACACTTTTACACAATTAAAGTAGTATTCTGCATTCTAAACAAATGTAACACATCTTTGCCTAGTTAAAATAATATTACACAACAGTGTTGAATCATAACAAATGAGAATTTTAGATTTTACTTTATTTGAATTTGCATGCCCTCCCTCTCTCCCCCTCCTCCCCCTCCTCTCTCTCTCTCTCTTTCTCTCTCTCTCTCTCTCTGTCTCTCTCTGTGTGGTTACACATATATGTGTGTGAATATAGGTATCTGCATGTTATAGCTCACATGTGGAAATCAGAAGACAACCTTGGGTATCTCTGTCCCTCTGCTTCTATCTTTGTTTAAAGCAGGGTTTCTTGTGACTGCTGTATATCCAAGCTAGGTGGTCAGCAAACTTAAATTCTCTCTCTCTCTCTCTCTCTCTCTCTCTCTCTCTCTCTCTCTCTCTCTCTCTCTCTCTCTCTCTCCCTCTCTCATGAGAATTTGATACTGTTACCAAAACCTGTTAGCTGATTAGCTCTAGCAAAACCATGTGAGTGCCTAGTGGTAAGTTGCTAGGTATGTCCTATTTGTACAGAGTAAAAAGCTCTGATTTGGGTTAAGTGCAAAAAGGGATACAGAGATATGAAGATACAGACAGATCACACTCCAGAAGCACAGTCACAATCCACATGATGGTAACAAACATTTCCGTGTTTGTCTTATTTAGGGTTTCTAGTGCTATGAACAGATGTCATGACCATAGCAATTTTTATAAAGGGGGAGGGGCTTACAAACTCAGAGGTTTAGTTCATTATCTTCCTGGCAGGATATGGCAATGTGCAGGCAGATATGGTGCTGGAGAAGGAGCTGAGAGTTCTACATCTTCATCTGTGGGCAACAGGAATCAACTATGTGCTGCTCTGAGAGTAGCTTGAGCATAGGAGACCTCAAAGCCCATCCCCCTGCCCCCGCAGTGACACACTTCCTCCAACAAGGCTATATCTACCACAACAAAGCTACACCTCCTAATAGCGACACTCTCTTTGGGGACCATTTTGTTTCAAACTATCACATTTCACTTTCTGGCCCCAAAGATTTATAACCATATAATCATGCAAAAGCACGTTCAGTCCAACTTCAGAAGTCCCCACGGTCAAACTTATTTAAAAATCTGAGGTTCAAAGTCTCTTTCGATACTCACATAATCTCTTAGCTGCAATCACGTGTAAAATCAAAATAAAAAAGCATATACACATTTCCAACATATGATGGCACAGGATATGCATTACCATTCCAAAACAGGGAGGGGAGAATAGTGACGAAACACTGGACCAAAGCTCTCCATGTCTGATGTCGAAAACTCTTCAGCTCTCCAACTCCTTCCAGCTCTGTTGACTGCAGCACGCTTCTTCCTCTTGGGCAGGTCCCACTCCCTGTTAGCAGCTCTCCTTGGCAGGTGTCCCATGGCTCCGGCATCTCCAACATCTTGGACTCTGCAAGGCAATCCAGGCTTCAACCTCACAGCTTCACACAATAGCCTGTCTGAGCCTCTGTGCAGGGACACCCCTGTCACACACCTGATCTCAGTAGCTTTCCTTAGTAATGAGGGAGACTGTATAATCCCTTCCTTCTATCATCGACTCTCAGGCCAGAACCATGTGACTGAAGTTGCCAAGTTTTGCTGCTTGGTAGGGCTGGGACATGGCTCCCTTGTTCAATTACATATTTAGCATCTTTCTGTTTTCCATGGTTTCTTTCACTGCCTGATCTTGGGGGCTGTCCTGGAACTCAGTCTGTCAACAAAGATGGCCTTGAACTTATAGACCTGCTTGCTTAAGGCTCCAGAGTGCTGGGTTTAAAGGCCTACACACCACACCCTGGTCTAAGTTTTTCTTTAATTTCTTTTCACAAGTTGGAAACTTAGCTATGTAGGATCTTGCCCCGATGTTATTACACCCTTTATTTCATTTCTTAACCAGTTTATATCCTTGAACTCAGGACTTAGCCCCATTTCACTTCCTGGGGCTCCTTTTCTCCTCAAATTGTATGTTTTGTATTTTTCCTTTCTCAGCTCATTTTTCATTATAAATCCTCATTAGATTTAACATTAGTAACCACACAATAGAATCCATACTAGGTTGTCTTGAGAGTTTCTGGTCTCAGGCAGATTTTTTAGGACAAGGGTAAAAAGCAACGACATTCTTCACCACAAGAATAATCTGTAGGCAACGTACTAAAATTCTTCATCTCTGAAACCTCTTGAGTTAGGCCCCCACAATTCAAATTACCCTTAGTACTACTGTCCTCCATGCTCCTACTTTTGTGGCCCACAAAACAGTGCTTAAAAGTGTTCCAGTGCTTTCCTAACTCAAACTGCCAAAGTCCATGTTCCTCTAAACAAAAGCATGGTCAGGCCTATCACAGCAATACCTCAGTCCTTGGTACCAACTTCTGTTTTAATTAGAGTTTCTATTGCTGTGAAGAAACACCATGACCACAACAAGTCTTATAAAGGAAAACATTTAACTGGGGGTAGGGGACTTATAATTTCAGAGGTTTAGTCTATTATCTTCATGGCAGTATGTGTTACTGGAGAAGGATCTGAGAATTCTACCTCTTGATCTACCACAAGGAAGCAACTATGTGCCACACTAAGACTAGCTTGAGCGTAGGATATCTCAAAGCCCACCCCCACAGAGACACACTTCCTCCAACAAGACTGCATCTACTCCAACCAGGCCACACCTCCATAGTGCCACTCCATTTGGAGGCCATTTTCTTTCCCCATTTTCTTACCCCAATGCCTTATGACGAGTTGTCTCATTGCATCACCATTGCTCAGTGGGTTGGATGTAATTAAAGTCTGGTTAAATTCTTACAGATCAGCAGTGTCCTCTGTTTTATAGACCTGACCTTCATTAATAAGCAACACACAGATGACAGTAGAACTCATCTATCACATTTGAAATCATACCAATTGTACTTTATCGGAATATCGTGTGAATTTCAGTCATGGCCTTATGTGCTATGTGTTCTGGGTCTTTCATTTTCAGGCCATGACATCAGATAAAGGTCCACACAAGATAATCTGTAAGGCTTCAAATTCTGTCACTGAAGGAAAACATCTGTGATCATCTGTGATATTTCTATGACTCAGGGAGACTGCATTTGTGATTAACACCTGTTATGACTCTTGGCTTCTTAGGTTATTAAGTGCAAAGCAGCTGTACTATGGGGAATGAACCAGCCCTTCTCTATTGAGGAAATAGAAGTGGCCCCACCAAAGGCTAAGGAAGTTCGTGTTAAGGTAAGAAAGGGGCCTGGAACACATAATCCTGAAAGGAGATCTCATTTATGTTGAGAAAGACATTGCTGCGAGGCTGGCTTCCCTCTAAAATGTTATGTATTTATTATTTTATGTGTGTGGGGTGTTTGTCTGACCACATATGTTTGGTGCTAGAGAAGGCCAGAAGAGGGCGCTGCATCCCCTGGAACTGTAGTTGTAAGGTGCCGTGTGTGTGCTCGGAATCAAAGCAGGGTACTCTGGGAGAGCAGCCACTGCTATTAACTGACATGCTGGCTGTGAAATTCACCAGTTTATTGCCTATTAAGAATGACAATGTCAATCTAGCTTATTAAACAGAAATTTTATTGAATTTTTACTGGTGAAGTGTATTATAGAAAATGATCAATACCATGATCAAGAATTATCTTAAATCTTCTTTGAGTCATTATATATATTGACTCATATACGGTACAGGGAATAGAACCCTGGGTATCATGCATGCAAGGCAAGTGTTCAGCCAAGGAACTATATCTCTAGTTATGTTTTCACCTCTTGCTTGGAGACAGGGTCTTCTAAGCCACATGGGCTGACCTTGAACTCACTTTGTAGCCTGGGTAAGATATGAACTTTGTGATCATCCCCTTGCCTCTGTATCCCAAGTAGATGGGGCTACGGGTCTGTTCCACCAGGGCCACCCATAGGACTTTCACTAGGGACTCATTGTGACTGAGAAGCAATACTATCCTGCAGTGCCCCCTCTGTCGCCATCGGGTTAGATGCCCCTGTAGAACAGGCTTTGATGCTAGTCTGACTTCTTCACTGTAGAAAAGCACCAAGATCCAAGCAGGAAGGGGAAGCAGCAATGCTGTCCATCCCTGAAGCGAGGAACGTGGCCTGATGCTTGCTTCAGGCTCAGACTGTCTTAGCGTCAGCACTGTCATTCAAGGAAATGATACAGAGTCAAAGGGAGCAAGTTAAATGCCACCCTGTTCTAAAGTGATCCATTTGCTGGTGGTGCAATGTTTGTCGTTGTTGTTTTTAACAGATTTTGGCCACAGGAATCTGTCGCACGGATGACCATGTGATAAAAGGAGCAATGGTGTCTAAGTTTCCAGTGATTGTGGGACATGAAGCAGTTGGGGGTCGTAGAGAGTGTTGGAGACGGGGTCACTACAGTGAGACCAGGTATGGAGGCCTTGGTCATGGTATGGAAGGAAACAGCCCGTCTTCACTGGGGGTCAGTAGAAAGGTGCAGCCCAACTTAAAGACACAAGGAGACCGGATTGTACTGAGTGAAGTCAGCTGGACAAGTCTCAACCTTTGACACCACTTGGTGGTATTTTTATAACCCTTAGAATATTTTAAAGGTATTTTTATGTATTACATAGGTCAATTCATACCCGTTTTCTATCAATTAGTTAATTAATGTTAACTATTAATGGCTCTTAAAAAAAATGATCTTAATGTTTTCAAGGCTGGCCTGAAAGTATTCGCGTGTCAGTCACCACTGTGCTAGGATTACAGGCAGGAGCCAGCTTTCTTCATATTTTAATGCAAATGAGTGACGTCTTAACATAATGCTACTTTCCTTCTAGGTGACAAGGTCATCCCCCTCTTTCTACCACAGTGCAGAGAATGCAATGCCTGCATTAACCCAGAAGGCAATCTCTGCATTAGGAGCGAGTAGGTGTTATTGTTTACTCTGTCATTTGAGTCGCCCATAATAGTTTCTGAATTGAATCAAGTAATGTGTGCATTTGCTGTGTTGAACAGTCTGACGGGCCGTGGAGTACTGGCCGATGGCTCTACCAGATTCACGTGCAAGGGCAAACCAGTCCAGCATTTCATGAACACTAGCACCTTCACCGAGTACACAGTGCTAGACGAGTCGTCTGTAGCTAAGATTGACCGTGCGGCTGCTCCTGAGAAAGCCTGCCTTATTGGCTGTGGGTTTTCCACAGGCTATGGGGCTGCTGTTAAAACGGCCAAGGTAAGAATCAGGGCTGACTTGCGTAGCTTTTGCCTTCCTGCCTGTCAGTCTTCTTAGCTGGTTTTCTTAGCAATCTGAAATGAAACGTTGTGAAAACATACATGCTCCAGGTGAACTGGAAGAAAAGGCACGGCAGGGATCAAGGTCGAGATTTTATTTTTAAATACACGGATCTTTGTTTTGCAGCATCTCCTTCGGGTTAAATCACTGAAGTTTGTATTCAGTCCTAGAACGAATCTCTCTTTTTTCCCATCAAACGCTATTGCTGCTGGTATGTTAGTTTGCTCAGAAGACTGTAGCCAAGTGCTGGCTTAAGCAACAAAGGTTTACTGTCATAGAGGCCTGTAGATCAGAAGTTCACAATCAAAGTGCTGGCAGGGGTTGCTTCCTACTGAGGGCTGCGCGGGGAGGGCCTGCTTCAGGCTTCCCTTCCTGCCTCGTCCATGGCTGTCAATCTCCCAGGTTTTTCATATGGTCTTCCCTACTGAATCTTTATATTTACATTTCAATTAAGAAAAAAAAAAAAAAAAAAAGAAGAACACCAGTAGTCACGTTGGGTTGGAGATGTACTAATCAGGTTTATGTTGCTATGACAACATACCTGAGCATGGTTACATAAAAAGGAAGCAGGTTTATTTGGCTCACGGTTTTGAAGACCAGAAGTTCTAACTCACACGCTTCATCTAGTCAGCCTCTGGCTAGGGACCTCTCCAGCTTCCTACAGCACAGAAAACCCGAGGCAGGAGAGAACAGTGCATACCAGAGGTCAAGTGCACCATGCCACCCCACAGAGCCCACGCTACAGGGAACTAACCAAGATGCCCCAAGAATTAACCCCTGCCGAGGCCAGCACCTTCAAGCACCTCCTCACTTCTCATTAGGCCACACAGGTTTCATAGCCATGTACAAGGTCACACTGGGTACAACGTCCCCAGATCACAGAGCATGAAAGATAGCTCTAACTACACTAAACCATAGAGAGGCTTTTCCTAATGACCTCATTGTAACTTGACCACCTCTGCAAAGACACTCTCCACGTTAGGCCAGGTGTTGGGTACGGAAGGGTTGGAGGACACAGGGAAGACCAGAACAGCCACCACGTAACACAAAGACCTAGTGAGTTTCTAAGTGATCATTTGGATTTTGATCTTGGTTATTCTTCTAGCAGGAGAGTGACTGTGGACTAAATCCTTCTTTAATCTAGCATAGTACTATATAAAATTCCCAAAGCTGATTTAAGTAGGGTTCCTTCCTCGAGTTACCCATCAGCCACTGAACCGCTGTATCATGGAGGTTGGACTTGGCTGAGGGTGGGGGAAGACAATACAACTCCAAATGACTCAGAGTCATGATTCTTCAGACACTACTAGTCAGAACAAACCAAAACCAACTCAGCATGGATTTGTAGAACAACAATAGGGAGGGTGTGGAGCTTGTCTAACCCTCCTGAGGGCAGAGGGGGTTGTCAGTAGGGCCACACAGGCTACAAAGGCTTTAGGAAGGGCTGCTGTTTACCTGGCAAACACTGCCTTTACTCTGGCCAGCCCTTTCTTTCTTAGGCATTCTTCTCCTTCTAATTCTTTTTGTTTCACTGTCACCAGAATAAGTCACCTGGAGTCCTGGTGCAAGTCATGAATCCTCTGAATTTTGTGTTCCTGACACTGAGGGTACTTGGCAGGTTTCATCATTAACTCTTGGAGGAACTTTCCTCTCCACAGGTTGCCCCTGGCTCCACTTGTGTGGTGTTTGGCCTGGGAGGAGTTGGCCTGTCAGTCATCATGGGCTGTAAGGCAGCTGGAGCCTCCAGGATCATTGGAATTGACATCAACAAGGACAAATTCCAGAAGGCCCTGGCTGTAGGTGCCACGGAGTGTATCAGTCCCAAGGACTTCACCAAGCCCATCAGTGAGGTGCTGTCAGACATGACATGGGGAACACCGTGCAGTACACGTTTGAAGTTATCGGGCGTCTTGAAACCATGGTAAGACTCAAGCTCCAGCGAGCCACTAAATACCCAAGCTACAAGATGCATTCATGTTAAAAGTCATTTTGCATAGCTTTATTAACAGTCAACTATGGAAATATCTGTGACTCAGGCCAAAAAGAGCAGGGCTGGTATAATGGCTCAGTGAGTAAAGGTGCTTGTCTCCAAGATGGACGGCCTGAGTTTGATTCCCAATACTGACACGTAGAGAAGAAAACCAGTTCTCACAAGTTCATTCTCTGATCTCCACACACACTCCAAAGCATGTACTCACCCGTGCTCGTGGCCACACACAAATAAATGCATAAAAATGCAATGAAAAATAATAGCCACATAACAATTTTGCCAAAAAAATCACAAAGATCAGTTTTACCTGATCATGTATCATGTCATGCCATTTTCATGTGACTAGAGGGCAAGAAGTCAACCTGTGGCCCATAACCTTCCTTGTATATGTGGAGGAGGTCTTGGCAAAAGTGATTCCATTTCTTGAATTTGTTTTGTGATGAGAACTAAAGAGAGCTAAGGAGACGATAACGGGGAAGAGCATTGTTGTATATATGGTACCTTCCTCCAAACCCTCTCGTTTCACTGAGCTCAGCTGTTCAGCCTCCTCTGTGGCACCCTGGTGGCAGACTTTATAGAGTCCTTGGGATTAGGGAAGCCCTGGCCTTGGGTAGAATTAGGAGACCTGGAGACCTGGACAAAACCAGTTTTGCTCACATTGCATAACAGGTGAGATTTGCTCCTAAGGCATTCGGTAATTGAGAAGAAACGTTTTTAGTTCATCATTGAGAAGAAACTTTCAGTTCATCGTCACTGTCACATCCCCTTTTTTGATGTCACCTGGGGTTTATTCCGTTGCACCTGTGGCCTTCCAGGCGTACTTCCTAGAGCCACGAGTCAGACAGAAACATTATGAGGTCGCTTGATTCTGAGGTGGAACTTTGAGTTAGAGCTGTCTGAAGCATGCTGTCTGCTGTTGCAACCTCCTGAGTATTTAAAGGGTAATTAATGAATAACAGAAAGGGTGAGTGATCACAAATGTGGACCTAGCCTTGGAGATATTGCCAGGAGAAGAAACTCCTTGCCTCATGTTTTAGTATTTGTGTTTAATTTTCAAATGAAGATTTTAAACATCTTAATTGATTAATTCATTCAACCCAAATAACTTAAGGCTTACCTGAACGGTTGCTGTTGGTGTGAAAGTATCACATGGATTCCCTTGTGTTGTTAGTCCATGAAGGTCAACCAAATGTACTAAAAATAGCAATTACACTGGCCACAGTAAAGGCTACTTCCATCTTAAGAGGCATGTGTCTGTAGGGATTACTTATTATAATTATAATACAGCTATTATTATACAGTCATAATTATAATTATACAGTTATAATTATAATACAGTTATAATAATTATTATAACTAAAGTTGCATTGACAATTTTTAAATCAAATAGAAACCTGAAGTCTAGGGACCTAATTGATTTAGTAGTTGGAAACCATGTTAACAACTGGAACTCCAACCACCTGTTGTTTCTGAGCCCATAATCTCCAGGAGCAACCATCTCCTTCTTCTTAAACTCAGGTTGATGCCCTCTCATCTTGCCATATGAACTACGGGACCAGTGTGGTGGTTGGTGCTCCTCCATCAGCCAAGATGCTCACTTATGACCCAATGCTGCTTTTCACTGGCCGGACATGGAAGGGCTGCATCTTTGGAGGTGAGGTAGCTGGGCCTCCTGACAGCAGCTAGTAACTTTGTGTCTCCTGCCTATCAAGGGAGAGAGGCTTATGTTCTCATCTACTCACCCTCCAAGTTCTATCTTCCAAGGATGAGTGGTAAATGACCCCACATGGAACTGTGATAGCAATCACACAAATGGCATCTGTCTGTTCCTTAAGTGACTCAGGGCTAGCACCAGTGGGCATACTCTAGGTCAGTATCTGCAACTCCTGTGACCAAAGGCCTGAGTAAAAGGCACCAGACATGTCTCCGCAGGGATGACTTCCGTGGTAGAAAGTTCTGAGGGCATCCGTTGCTCTCCATACACACAAAGAGCACTCACTTAAGAAACAGAAGTTGCCCTACTCATGACGACCTTGGCAAAATTCTGTGCCCAGAGCTCAAATAAATGAACAGCTGAAATGCATATCCCATGGGGGACAGGTCAGCTTCTGACTAGAACAACTGAGAACCTGTAAGGATGAGGCCAGGATCACTCTACTGCAGTACGGAGGAGTATAATCACACTTCCAATCACTTCCCTACGACATCCTATTCTGGTACCTTCATGTATCACTAGGGATTTAGGAGGTACTTCTCATATTAGACTTGGTCTTACACAGTGTGAGAGAAGAAAAACCATTTGAGTACCTGCTGGGAGTATAAAGAGGACAAAGATAATCTTGAATTAGAGAAGTATGTAATTTGTTGGAAAATGCAAACAAAAATATGAATGAAATGATATAAAAGTTAATGTTGCTATTGATATGATGCGATTCATTATAAGAGGAGTCATTTTGCATTTGTTATATGTTGAAAGCTTCATGTAAGGCTGGGGAGATGGTTCAGGGGCAAAGTGCTTGCTGCACAAACATGAACACCTAAGTTCAGATCCCCAGACTGCAGAAGGAGCAGGCTGGGGGCTCTGGGAAGGTGGTGGAAATCAAGAGTGGTCAGGTGATGTTGACTGTTGCTATGCCCCTTTCTGTATCATTTAGTGTTGATCCCATGCTGATAATGATACTTTTAGTTGTGTGTTTGCAGAACAAAACCGAATGTCGGTTATTAGGCCTCCTAATTTTCAGATACTTTGAAGAACACATGCCACAGATAGTCTATAGCTCAAGGGAAGGTCTCACTGGAAACAGACACTTAAATGTTGTAGATATAGTTTATTTAAAGTCCTTAGCATAGAGGAGATTACGCTGAGAGACACAAAGAGGAGAAAGGTATGAGGACTAAGCCCTGGGACACAGTAGAAGTCTGGGAGATGCGGAGGATTCAGTAAAGACATTTTCCGAGCTGAAATAGGATAATAATGAACAAGGATGAATATATGACCAGAAACAAGGAGTAGAGTGAGACAGGGACAAATCAACCACCAAGGTTCCCCAAAGGACTCATAGTCCACTGTCGTGCCATAATGATGGTGGGTAACCTTGAGTAGAGCAGAGACAGCAGTGTGCTAGAATGTGAATCTGTGTAGTGAGCTCACTAGAAAATCAGGGACTGGAGCCAGAAAGAGTCCCTGGGAGACAGCTCTGTCTGCAGTTCTGCCCAACATGGAGCGGTGGGGGCAGCTGGAAGGAGGTAGGAATCAAGAAGGCTTTTGTTGGCCTTGGTTTCTTAGGATGGGAGGAATGCAGCTTGTTTGTATGTTGGGAAGGTCGGTCATGCATAAGAGAAAGGACACTCTATAATGCCATACAACGTGAGGATTTCTTAGCAGAGCACACGCTTTACCAAGTTTACTCACAGGTTGGAAGAGCAGAGATGATGTACCAAAACTGGTGACTGAGCTCCTGGAAGAGAAATTTGACCTGGACCAGTTAATCACCCACACCTTGCCCTTTAAAAGATCAATGAAGGATTTGAATTGCTTTATTCAGGGCAAAGGTATGTTTTCTTATGGTAACTTTTGACTTTTTCCCACAAGCTACTTTTAAAGTTTAGTATTTCTAAGTATACCCATTTCTTTCCCTTTTTATTTTACATTACTTAAGGTAGCCAGAGGAACATAGCTACTCTCCTAGAACGTTCTATAAGAGCTCTTTTAAATCTCCTAGACTTAATTCTTCATGCCAGATGGATCTCATTGGCCGTTTCTCACATTATAAAGCTGCCAGAATTCTCAAGCAATACCATGGTGAACTTCTTTACTGCTCCCAAAGCTATTTTGCAACTTGTTTGGTTTCTGAGTTTTGTTCCTCAGATGTTATTCTTGCCATATTCAGCTGATGAAACTGAGGTTACAAAAGGCAAATAATTAATATTTGGTTTCATGGGAGCAGTGTCAGGGTGCACTCTGTTCCATATAGGCGAGGCTTCTCACCTAAAGCCCCATAAGCCAGAAAATCAGTGGGTGTTCCTGTCATGCATTTCTCCCGCCTGGGCAAGGGCAAGGTGGAGTGCGAAGGAGTCAAAATTCAGCTACCCTCCCCTTATGGATTTCTGAGACCTGCCTATGAGGTCAAAATAGATGGCATTCATTGATTCTGTAAACCTTGAGCATCAGCAGTGTGCAGCAGGTTTGGATTCTGCCAGTAATAGGAACTAACATTTCTTTTCAATGCCCTCTCTATTCCTGATGAAGTCTACAGGATCGTACATATGTTTAAATTTGGATTTTTGTTCAAGTAAACTATGAGTAGATTTCTATCTAAAAAAAGTAAAAATTCATTTATTTACATACACAATACTAATATTTTAATATGGTTTGAAAATTAATTACTAATTGTTTTCCAAATAAAACTACTTTCAGAAGTCTTACATCTACTATCTCCCTAATGCAGTAACTTCCCAAATGAGGACTTAAATTCCCATAACTTCCTATATTGGACACCCAGAATGTTCCATTTCCATCAGCTTCACCAAAAACAATTCTTTGCTATATCTAAGCAGAGAACAATGCTTGTTCTGCTTTTATAGAGTAGGAGCCAGAGCACTGCATCTTCATCCTGACTCCTGCCCAGTGTGTCCAAAGTGATGCTGAGACCTGCAGACAGGACCCCCCCACACTCATCCCTCCCCACCCCTTCTCTACCAGTATCTCTCCTCTTCCCTGCCCAAGACCATTGTGGTGGCCCAGTCTGATCATGGACATGCTTCTCTGGACATGCTGGCAGAAATTTAGTGAGCCTTCTGCTTCCTGCTTTCCAGTCCTAGCTGGTTCTTTATGAGCAAATGTATTCAGGTCATCCCCAAATAGCAATGTCCCAAAGTGGCTTTATTATTGAACTTCAGCCCACTTCCAGTCATTAAGTGATCTAATATTCAATAAGGAAGAACACAACACTCACTCTTCTGCAGCCCCTGGCAAAACTCTGGAGATAGAGGAGATAGAGGAAAAGTCTTACCTGCTTTTACCATCTCTTGGGCACCAAGATGTCTACACCCTCTTGGATTGTCTTTCCTGTTCTCCCCAATATGGCCTCCCCAATATGCAGGACAAACTCTTTCTTGGTAACAATTGCAATAAGCAGGTGCTTCCAGAGTCAATTCATTCTCCACTCAGCTTCCCTCACCGGAGTGCAGAGAAGGTGTGGACCTCAAACCCAGATGGCTTTCCCATAAGAGGATTGCCCATAAGGCTTCTATCATAGGAAGGAATGTTTTTCTCCATATGTATGTATGTATGTATGTATGTATGTATGTATGTATGTACACATGTATATGCACAAATAACTAAACCCTGTCATTTTTCCATTTCAGCATTCGCACTGTCCTGACATTTTGAGATCTGAGAGGTGGGTGTTCTGTTCTGGGTGACC
The DNA here is from genome assembly GCF_943737965.1 of Phodopus roborovskii. Lineage (NCBI taxonomy): Eukaryota > Metazoa > Chordata > Mammalia > Rodentia > Cricetidae > Phodopus > Phodopus roborovskii. The sequence continues at coordinate 110,206 of NW_026126427.1, forward strand.
ATAACCTGAAGCCTTCTTCTTGGCAGTGCCCTCAGAGATCATGGGTCTGTCTCAGAAACACATGCAGAAGTAGACTTGGTGAAGATATAGACACTTTATAGGGTCTGATAAACCTTTACAATTTTATTTTAGTAAGTGCCTAGGATTAGCAGGAAACTGAATAGTAGCATAAAGTGGTTTATTTTTTGTTTTCTAAGGATATAAGTCTATATTTTTTACAAACATATACTTGGATTCCTATGTGTCAGAATAAGGGTTGTTTGCAGAATTTTACACAGTTGTTGTGACGTAAATTAGACCGAACATGTAGAGATGCAGTAAACACATTTTTAGAGCATTACCCACCAAACACGCTACAAGTCCTCATTCTGTTTTTTTTTAAACAAAAGCACTTTTAAAATGTGTTATAAATTAACTTGAATTAGATTGTGAAATTGCACACATAACTTGATTAGATTAAGAAAGAAATTGGGAAACTTAAGGGAAGGGCACATTTTTCAATGATTAACTTTAAGAATTATATAACTTTGTGAGAAAGCATTCCAAAGGCACAACAGTGTCTGGGGCTATTTGTCAATATATGTTAATATCTTATAAAGGACAAAAGTTTAGAATAATATTAAATATGAACCATAGCTATAATCACATTGTGATATTTACCACAATATTCAGTTTAATAAAGTAGCATTACAAGTCCTTAAAGTCCCTACTTACATGGTAATAACTACTTAACACAAAGATGTTTTTGTTTTTGCGTAGAACTACACCAACATGTATTTATCAGCTTCTGTCTGTGGATATGTCCACACATATAATACACATTTAAAATTTAGTTATGACATGTACCAGATTGGCTTAGTATTTAGCCTGGGATAACCTCAAACTAGGATCACCAACATATACACCTGGATGAAAATTCCTAATAAAATCAAAAGCTACACAAAATGATTTGTAGTGACAAGTTTGTTTGAAAGGAGCAGTTTTATTTAATTGTTGAGATTTTAATGGTTTTGCAGTATTGCTCTGATGGCAAAAGCAGACAAAGGAAACTACATACACACACACTAAAACTGCCTAACAACAATACGCCTAACGACCCAGAAGAACAAAAAAAAAAAAATCTCAATGAGGCGCCAGAGAGCTCAGCAGTTGGAGTTTCCTGACTTTGCAATTACACATTTGAAAAACCATAAAGGTAGTGTTTTAATGTTGCTAGCACAAACTTCAGTGCAAGTGTTGGCAAAGAATCATAGACTTATACAACTATCTGGTACGTGTCCAATGCAGTGTTATTCATCCGGTAAGACCTGTTGTAACACAAGCTTTCCCATACAGACAACAAGCATGGGCTCATGCGAGCACTGTAGATTATGACTCAGACCTTATGCAATGGGGATCCCAGGAGCTTGGCCTCTAATGGAGCCCCTCAGCACCTATTTCCTGTACCCACCCATACCCCCCGCGCATAGTCCTCAGTGTCCAAGGATGTGATTCCAATAAGGGCTCTTAAGCTTAGTTCCTTGCTTCTAAGCTGAGATCAAGGATTATGTCCTCAGGGGGTTTTGAACGGGGTCTGTGCCTCATCTTATTGCATCTTGCTATACTGTGTTTGCTTGATATCTCTGGAGGCCTGCTCCTCCTCTCAGAGAGGGGTGTGCCGGGGGAGAGGGGAGTTGTGAGGGGTGGTGGTGGGAGGAGGGAGGTGCTATCAGGATGTTCTGTGTGTGAGAGAAGAATAAATTTTAAAAAAGAATTAAAATTTTAAGTCCCTCATTTTTAATCTAGAGCCTTAGGCTGGGGATGGGAATCGGAAATAGGCTCTCCTAAAGCAGCCATCGAGAGCTCTGGGAAGCACTTATCTAAATCCAAAAGAAATGCTCAAGAGGATTAGAGGGATGGAGGACTAAGTCTCCCCTCAGGCAAAATGACAAGCATTCTGGGTGCTAGGGTGCTAACACTGTCTGGAGGCCCCATTTTATTCCTGTAATCTGGAGGGTGCTTGGTCTGGCAGAATCCTGGTCTGATTTGGACTCTTGTCCCTGTCAGAAAAGCATGTGTGTATCACGTGTGCCATGGCAGGTGTGTGTGGAGGTTCACAACTGCCTGTAACTCCAGCTCCAGGGAATTTGATGCTCTCTCCCCTCTCCAAGAGGACCCACATACAAGGGCAGGTAAGAAGCATATTCCTATACACACATTAAGAATAAAATCTTAGGAAACATGTTAGACACACCATCAACAGAAACAGCAGGGGAAGCCCCAGGCACCAAGATAGTCAGCTGGTGTGACTGGCAGGGGGGACTTCTAATTAGTCATCCCCAGCACAGAAAGTTGTTCACATGGGTTGCTATCCTGTTTATCTTCATTCACTGTACACTACAGTGGACACCGCAGGGAAATGCCATGGGTTGCATCTTGTCTCTTTCCCAGCTGTGCCCAAACTAGGTGTCTGAGAGGCAATGGCAAGCTTTGCTTAGAACACTGTCCCTTTGCTTAGAAGGCATTCATGGACTGCACTCTGGGAAACTTATCGGAACTGGAGTCCCTTGTACCAGCTGGTGACCTCTCAGCGCCTCTTCGCCACCCTTGAATTCTCAGGGTGCTTTACATTAGAGGCTTGTGGCGTGAAGCACCTGGCTCCCTGGGACTTCTTCCTCCCCCAGCCCTTTTCTGTACGTCCTCCTCCTATGATCCTTTCACCCTCCCTGTCTTCACTAATCTCTGCTCACGCTTTACCATTCGGCTTAGTCCTTTTTAGTATGTCTTCTCTGACCCCAACCACCCATGTGCACCCCAGAACCTGAGCATGACTCTGTCATTGCGTGTCCTGGGCCATACATTATTTTTATGTTTGTGTGTCTGTTCCTTCGCGGGTCTATTCATCGATCGATAGCTGCTGGCTTCAAGAACTGACACCCAATATACCTAAGTACTGGTGAACTTGGACTGACGTCTTCTGCAGATGTCTAAAAGACCAGGAAAGATAGCAGTTGGGGCTGGGGAAGAAGCAAGCTTGCCAGCCAGTTCATCTAGGAAGAACCTTCCAGACTTGTGTGCTCTCTTGCTCTGTCTCTCTGTCTCTGTCTCTCTCCTTCCTCTCCGTTCCCCCATTTCCCCCCCCCCCACACACACATGAATGCTCCAGAATAAACTTAACAGCTGAGTCTTGTTTCTCTTTTCCAGTAGAATTTAGGAAAATAAAAGCCATAAAGGAAAATTTTGTGCTCAACATGAAACATACCCCAAAGACTGGACTAAAGGAGCTCCCTAGGAAACACACACTCTCCCATTTTGCTCACGTAGTTTCTGGAAACTGCTTCCCGAATGGTCCATTCAGCCCATAAACCACTGCCTAGTCTACAGACAATTGCACAGACTGAGGGGGTTACTGTGGGAAGATGTCTACTCCTGTACTGTGACCCCACACCCTTCCCTCAGTGAGTTACATTGTCCTTGCTCAGTGCTCCCCGCAGAGTTCTAATTGGTCTACAACACAACCCCTCACTCTAGGTTCTAAAATAAACCTTTGGGCTGAAACGATGCCTGGGCATTTGCCCTCACGGCTGCTTTTCATCTGATATTCTCATTGCCCACCCACACCTTCACCATCCCCACCTCCCAGTGGACATCTATAAGGACAGCTAGAAAACCGCAGTTTTCAATTGGTACCTAGCGCACCTGCCAGAGTAAACTAAAGTTCAAGTGAAAATAGATTAGTGAGTTTTTTCCCATGTGTAGTCAAGGCCAGTCACCCTAACTGGGTGATAAAGGACAAACGGTCCTATGGATAAAATAACACTGTTGCTACCCTAGGTCGAAGGACAAGGGGAGAGAAGAGAATGATCAACAGTTGGAAAGTGCCAGAGCCATAAACAGGGTTACCAACCAGGAGCAGAGGCCAAAATGGGGAAAATTGCCACGACAGTCATTCACTCAAAAAAAATCTGCCTCCATGAACCTGGCTGGGTCTCCCCTTCAATGATAAGATTTGTATTTTCAGGCATTGTTTCTATGATCTGTCAGTTGTGGGGAGATCTGCACCACAACCTCTCCTTTCACCCACGACAAGAACTCAGGCCCTCAGGTCAATGGCAGCCAAAATGGCTATTTCTCCTCAGTATCATAAACAGTGCATTTCCCCTCCAATCTGGTCAGCAAATGCAGCAGCTACTAGGTTAAGTTCAGGCTGCCCAGGCAAAAAGCAGCTTGATCTCTTTATTACCCTGGGAAGTGTTATCAGGAAAACACACAGGCTTGCCCTAAGTTAGCTCACAATCCCTCCTTTCCCCAGGCAGATGAACAGACTCACTCTTGGTGACCAAGAGCCCAGGTAGTAAGCATTGAGTTGATAAGCTTCGTTCCACAGGGAAGTTAGGGTACATGTGGAGTCGGCCACGCTCTTCCATTGCCTTCCTGTCTCTGATAACACTGCATCTGTATGAATAAGTCTGCAGTCTTGAGGAGACACAGTAACCTGGGGGAAGGACACTCATTTTCTCCACCAAGGACACACAGACATTATGGAAGAAATACATCCCCTAGGATCTTTACCCTGCAGGCATTAGTTTTTACTCTCATCTCAGATCCACACCACTCTCCATTGTGTAGCATCTTTCAGTTTCTCCATCTAGCACCCAGTTTCTTCCTCTGAAAAGTGGAAATGAACAATCTCGGTCTTTTGACAAAAAAACAAGTTTGGAGCCTACCATGCTTTGGACACGCCTGCATATGCATGTGGACTCAGAGAGGGATGTTAGATTTCCCTCTATCATTTGTCACCTTGGATTTTGAAGCAGGGTCTCTCACGGAACCCGAAGGTTACTGTTTTGGTCTAGGCTGATGGCCCTGTAAGCTCCTAGGATCTGATTTTTTTTCTTCTCCCGGGTGTAGGTGTAGACGCAGATGCAGCCATGTTTAGCTTTTAGGTGGGGCCTGGGAATTTGAAATTGCTCGCCAGCTTTCCAGCAAGAAACTATGGAAACATCTCCCCAGCCCTGGAACTTGACATATTTTTATGGCAATCACTTTGAGTGTTATTTTGAGATAAGTATTTTATATATGACACCTTTTAGGTTCTGAGACCACTCAAGGCTAGCTATGTTCAATTTCCAAAAGGTTTACAGCTAGTACAGGCTCCATGTCAGTTAACACTGACCTTGAGGTCTATTTTGGATCTAGGACTGGCTGTTTTTTTTTCTTCTTCTTCTTACGTGGGAACCCCGATCTGACAACTGCAAATGAAAGCAAGAATAAAGTCCTCTTCTTTTTTTTTTAAATCACTAATCTAATTTAACTCTCAAAGTACAGGAGGCCTGTAAATGATTAGTTTCTCAGTTTTCAGCTTCCAATAATTTAAAAATACAAATCACCATTGACATATTTTGTTCCATTTCAGGGAGTGTTTGTGGGAAAGCATGAGTTCTCTTGGGGGTGCAGTGGATAGCCTTGGAAGGAAACCCTGCCAGACTTTTTATGCTTTCCTGGAACAAAGTCACACTTCAGTTAAGGAGTAGTGAAAGGAAGATAGGAAGCGACAGGTTTCTCAATGAACCCGGGCTCACCTCTGGAAGAACCGAAGGAGCCCTTGCCTTGGTCACAGTGGAGTGAACTTTTGGCAGGGATGGATGCTGGCTGTCTTGACCCTTCGGCCAGAGTTGCTTAACCACACAGGGAAAGAGACTAGTGGAGCAGTCTGCGAGGGGTGTTTCCTTAAGACTACAGAGACTTCTCTTGCCATCTTTCTCCCAGCTGGAATGTGGGTCTGGCTAAGAAAGGAGACATTTCTTAAGACCAGAATTTGGGACCCTACGAAATCAACGCTGCTTCGGAAAGGACAGTGACATGCGCCATGTCTCTCAGCGGGCCATTGGGGCAATGGCTTCTTCTCTGCTGTGAACTCTAAAGCCACCCGTGCCTCACTGTAGCATCCAGGAGGAGATGACAGCAGAGCACTCAGTGCTCATGCTCAGTGCTCAGTCACTACTCAGTTCTCAGTGCTCACACTCAGTGCTCTCGTTCAGTGCTCAGGGCTCAGTGCTCACACTCAGTGCTCAGGGCTCAGTATTGCCCATCTTGCACCCAAAGAGGGAGGATTAAGGGTGGGCTCCTCAGGGATTCCTGGGGCTGCTGCTGGGATAGGGTGAAGTGGTGGGAGCACTGGAAAAAGTCTCCTTCGGCAGCCGACACTGGCGGCTCCAGTCTCCACCTGCAGTCTGTCCAGTGGCTGCAAACATCACAAGTCAAGCCACACTTACAAACGTCCACTCCCGGAGCACCCTGTTGTTGCTATTGTTTCACTTGGCTTTGTTTCTGTTGGGTTTGTTGTTGTTTTGCTTTGTTTTTATTTGCTTGCTTTGGTTTCCCGAGACAGCATGCTATTTTGTAGCTCTGGCTAGCCTAGAATTCCTACCGTAGCAGCATGCTATTTTGTAGCTCTGGCTAGGCTAGAACTCCGGGCTAATGAGCTCAGACTGGCTTCAATTTTGTGGCAATCCTGCTGCAGTCTCACTGCTATTGGGATTATAGACTAGTGTCTCTGTGGCTGGTACTGTTGGGTCCATGGAATACCCACATCCCAAGAAGGCCCTTTTGGAAGGATAAATATCCGAATATGTCTTAAGTCTACCTGTGAAGAATTTGGCTATGTTCAGAATGTGTGTTTCCACCTTACAATTAATATGTTGGAAGCCTTAATCCCCAAAGTAATGGTTTTAGGAGGGAAATGCCGTTTTTGGGAGATGGATTGGTCTATGAAGATGGGCACTCGCTAATGGGTTTGGTGGGACATGAAGAAGCCTGAAGGAATCCTGCTACCCTCTTACCATGTAAAAGTGCCTAAGAGTACTTAGAAAGACGTGTGCAGGACACTGGTTGCATTTAAAAGACCTCATGAGGAGAAAAGGAGGGAGCCCAGATTCACTTACGCTCTTCACCTTGGGTGAATATTTACAATTTCACGCTCCATCCCCTTGCTTGGGAAGTGTGGGAAACAGTAGAGCGGGGAGCATAACTTGGCTCCTTGTGACACTAGTAGACTCTCACACTGTCCTGTGGTGAAGCCAGACAACAGTCCCCCCCCCGCCCCCACCCCAGAGGCTAAAGGATAACTTTAGGGCAGGGTGGGGAGGGTGTGACCCATAGGGGCTCCACAAACAAGGGGCTCTCACAATGGCACCTCCGATTTTGGAAAAGGCCCAGTTCAGTTTGACAAGAGGATGGAGATCCGTGAGCCTAGCAAAAGTCTGTCGTGAAGAGAGAAAAAAGAGACCTCACGGGGGGCTCAACTGTGTACATGCGCAGAGCATTGTAGCATTTGATATCCGATGACAGCGTGTGAGGATGGAATGAAGCGGTTACCATTTTCATTTGTGAAAGTGTGTTTTCAGCAAGGGTATCATAGTCCTCTTAACACACAAAATAACTCCCCTGTTCACTCAATTTGTGTCACTTTACCTCTGCATCCACTAACACTCCCACCACATTCCAGTGGCTACTCTTCTCCGTAGCATTGTGTCCACAGGAAGCTGAAGCTTGAGCCAGGCCTAAGGTGTGATCCAGGGTGAAAGAGAGTTACCCAAAGGCTTCGCTCGAGGGACAAAGCAGACCAAATGAAGCTGAACTCTCAGTGGGAAGCCAATGACTAATGCAAGGTGAGCAGATGTCAAACTGCTAAAAGAAAACAAAACACAGCCGAGCAAAGTGATCTCCAGGATCATGCAGATTCAACCCCCCTCGTTTGCTTGATGTGGTGGGTGCAGGGGTAGGTGAAGGAAGACCGGCAGACTCGGAGGCAGAGCTGGAAACTCAGAGCTGCTTCAGAATTTGGCTTCTTCTGAGCCTTCTGGGAGGGGGGTTTTGTCACTTCACTTTCCAGAAGCCAGTGTGTCTTGTCCTTGTCAAGCCTTGGGAAAGATGGAGCTGTTCTCAGATGGTGTAAAAAGGCCAGAAGGACAGGAGTGCTCTGTAGCTCCCTAAACAATTCTGATCTCTGCTTAGGAGCCCCAAAAGTCACCCAGTTGGGATCTCACCCCACCCATCGGTGCTGGACTTCATCCCACTGTGGTCTGCCAAAGTGTTGTGTAATTTCTGCTAGAGCATCTCCACACAAAGAATAGTTTTTCCCATAATTACACTCATAGCAGAGAAAGATAAGTAAATAGAGGACGTAAGTAGAGACGTAATAAAATGGTAGAAACAAACCAAGCCAATGGAGAATGATCAATATCAACCTCAACAAGGAGAGAGAAAACAGTTCTGCAAGGTTTGGAAGCTGATCATTACATTAGACTCAACAGTCTCTTTCTAGGCCCCACATCAGCCTCTGTTTGCAGGCCAAAGGTGACTTTACATCGTCCCTGAGGTTCTTTCTATGCAAAATAAACAGCTCGAAGTTTCTTTGATACTTGTGTCACTCAGGTATCTCCAATTATACTTACACACTTTTTTTTTTTTTTTTTTTTTAAATACTAGGATTACACACACGGCTCATTTTGGCATTTCCTCATGTCTCAGTAATGCTTTTGCCATTTTCTTACATTTAATTGGGGACAGTTTCTATTTTATTTTTCTTTCAAAATATTTTCTCCTTCTGTAACATCTAGTAAGCTATTGATTCCACTGGGGGATATTTTTTATCTACATATCTGGAAATTCCCACCTGGATACTTTTCTTATTATAGTAAAACATCAAAAAAATCACCATTTTGGATGGGGTGTTCAGTAATAAGCGCTTTCCTACGATTGTTACAACATACCTCGGAAGACTGAAACACTGTTTTTGGAGATTCTGATCTAGTTGTGTCATTTCCTCTTTGCCCTTCCTCCCTCAAACTGCCTTCTATATACTTTTCCTTGCTCTCCTTCAAACCCATGGCCTCATTCTGTGTTAACTGCCGTTATATACATGTCTTCCTAAACAGCCTGCTCAGTCTGTGTAACGGTACCCCTCCCGGTGTGTTTTCAGGGCTGGTCATTTGGTATTGGGGAAGACTGTTTCTCCCTGCTCTCATTCCTGCATTCCTGAGGTCTGTAGTTCTTAGTGTAGGGTGGAGACCTCATGGACTTCCCCTTGCCCACTTTACCATGTCTACTGTTATCTTATTCAGCTGCTGTTTAGGCAGCCATGGCGACACTCTGTGGGTACAGCATGTGACTTTACTAAGGAGACACAGTCTCACAGCACACTCCCCTGATCCTTGGTTCTTTCAGCACCCCCTGAGCCTTGGTTTGAGAGTTGTGTTCTAGACAGATCAGTTGGGACTAGCTCCGCGGCATAGCAGTCTTAATTACATTAACTCTCAATGAATGAAATTTGTGATTTTGGGAAGTAATTCTCCTCATTCAGAGGTTCCTTTTTCATTGTGATGCCTATGTCCTTGGATCAGAAAAAATTTTGTTTCATGTGAATCTCATTTGTCTCTTGCTGTTTTTTTTTTTTTTTTAAATCTCTTATGGGTTTGATGTCATAGTCAAGAAATAGTTGTGGCCAGCAAGAGACCTTGAAGGTATTGGTCTGCAAGCCTGATGGCCTGGGTTTGATCCCTGGAACCCCACACAACAGAAGAAGAGAACTGATTATTGCAAGCTGTCCTCGGCCTTCACATCCATGCCATGGCATGTATCTACGCACACATGTGAGCATGCGCGCGTACCACATAAATACCAATAAAAAACTGAAAACATATAAAAAATAATTGCCAAATCTAAGAAAAAGCATTGGCCTATATTTTGAGCCTGTAGTTTTATAGGTCAACATTTTCCCACTTTATTCCATGTTGGGTTGTCTTTTCACTTGGCTAGGATGAGGTCCAGGTTCGTTTCTTGTTCACACCAAGAATGCTGAAGAAGTAATTTGGTTTACCTCCCACTGAGCCATCTTGGATACTGGATAGTAGCCTGTGGATGCTGAACCCAACCCTCCCAATGTGAGATCACCCCCAGAGACTGTCTGCCTTTAGGCCTTATGGCCCCTCTTTAGAGAGAGAAGGTCTGGTAAGTTAGAAAGAAAACACAGAAATGAAAAATCAACAACCTTCAAGGCTGCAAAACATTAAAGGGACGTTACAAGACAATCGCTGACAAAAATGCCTGTTGCATAGCCAGTTCCCTCTGATTAAAACGTTCCATTTAGGGTCAAAAGTAGACTCCAGTGGGTAAAAGTGCTTGTCATTCAAACGTGAACAACCGAATTTGATCTCAGAGCTAGGTTATAAGGAAGTAAAGAGCTCACTTCCACCCCATGTCGCATGTGACACTCCACACACGATACTGGGGCACTCTTGTGCATGCACATACAATAACAATAATAATAAAGGAAATAATTAGGTTTTTTTTTTTTTTTTTGGTTTTTCAACACAGGGTTTCTCTGTGTTGTTTTGGAGTCTCTGTCCTGGAACTAGCTCTGTAGACCCAGGCTGCCTCAGACTCCTGAGATCCACCTGCCTCTGTCTCCCCAAATGCTGGAACTAAAGGCGTGAGCCACCTACACCAGGCTAAGGAAATAAGTTTCTTTTAATTATACATTTATTATGTCTTCTTATTTTTACATATTTATCCCAGTTCCCTCTCCTCCCTCTCTCCCATGCACCCTGATGCCCCCTCCTGTCCCATTACCCCCCCCCCCCCCCACACACACACACTCCACAGGGAGGGCGTGGATTCCAGGAGGGATCATCAAAATCTGTCAAAAAGTCATTTGGGAGTGGGACTAGGCCCTCCTCCTGCCTCTAGGTTAAGGGAGTATCCCTCCATGGGGAATGTTCTCCCAGTGTCCTTTTCGTGCACCAGGGATGCATCCTGGTTCCACTGTCAGAGGTCCCTTAGACTGCCCAGTCCCTTCTAACTGAAGACCCATGTTCAGGGGGGTCTGAGTAAGTCCTATGTTGCTTTCCCAGCTATCAGTCTGAGGTCCATGAGCTCCCCTTGTTCAGGTCAGCTGTCTCTGTGGGTTTCTGTAGCCTGGTCTTGGCCCCTTCTTCTTATCTCACTCCTCCCTCTCTGCAACTGGATGCCAGGAGTTCGGCTCAGTGTTTAGCTGTGGGTGTCTTCGTCTGTTTCCATCAGCTACTAGATGGAGGTCTCCATGATGGTGATAAGTTAGTCATCAATCTCATTATCAGGGAAGGGCATTTAAGGTAGTCTCTCCACTGTTGTGCAGATTGTTTGTTGGGGGTCATCCTTGTAGGTCTCTGGACATTTCTCTAGGTCAGTTTCTCTTCAGACCTATAATGGCTCCCCTCTATTATGGTATCTCTCTCACTCTCTTTTTTGCTCTCATCTATTCGTCCCCAGACTCAACCTTCCTGGTCCCACATGCTTTCCTCTCCTCCCTCCCCTTCTCTTTCTCCTCTAGCCCCCCCTCTCCACTCTGCCCATCCACTCCCCATATGCTCAGCAGATCTTGCTCCTTTCCCCTTCTGTGAGGGACCTTGTATGAATCTCCAGGGTTCCTCCTTGTATCCTAGTTTCTCTGGCAGTGTGAATTATGAGGCTGAAAAAGATTTAAAAAGACTAGTATTAACTAAAGTAGGAAGCTCAAGAAGTGAAAAAGGTTCATGTTATATTGAATACCAATCCACTGTGCACTATCTTGTGTCTCCCTCTTCTGTATGTAGTTACTGTTATGAGTAGCAGTTGCACTGAGTGTGGCGGCCCTCCCTTCCTATTGTAGGGCATTATTGCTGGAGGCTAGTTGATCATGAATGTGGGTGCTGATTTCTAGGATATCTGTTCTGTTCCATTTTTTTTTACATCTATTTTCATGTAATTGCATGCTAGCATTTGGGTGTGTAGGTACATATATGTATGCATGGACACATGTGTGTTTGCATGTACATGGTGGCCGGAAGACAACTTCAGGTGCCTGTCTTCAGGACTATCCATCTTTTGTTGTTTTTTGTTGTTTGGGGAGTTGTTTTGCTTTTATAAGGTCTTGTGCTAACTGGGACTTGCCAGTAAGCTATACTGTCTGATCAACATATCCCAGTGATACACCCTCTCACATCTCTAGCACACTTAGTTATTGTTGTTTTTTAATGTGGGTTCTGGAGACCCACTACATTGATGAGTTATTTCCCCACTCACATACTGTTTTGATATCTGTAGTTTTGTAGTACACATTCTGGAATCAGGAAATGTGATGTCTCCAACTTTTTTCTTCTTTCTGAAGACTGCTTTGGCTATTCAATATTGCAAATTCCCATGTATATTGTAAATTTTTTCTTTATCTGTAAAAATATAATTCCATTTCCTTAGAATTATGATATGGATTTCATGAATCTTCAGACTTCTTGGTTGCTCTGGATATTTTTCCTTCAGACTCTCTGGCACAGCCATATAACTCATATTTCCTTATAGGAACAGGTGTGCTAAAAATTTATATTGTATTGTTAAAATACAGTACATCAAGGGCTGGGCACCTTCTGACAGTTAAGAGAAGCAAACATAAATAGGCTAGAATATCACACATTTTAGTTGCTTGATAAAGGATAGCAAGACATTTATACTTTGTATCCTGAGTCAGATGGAACACTATAGATCTATCTAACTTGCCCTGGGAACATGAAGAGTGAAAAAGCAGCCTTTCCCTCTCTTCCTGGGGAGAAGTCGGGTGTCCTGATGAGGATTCCAAACTAGAGGCTTTCTATATCATCATACAGAGTGAGCAGCAATTGGAGCTCTGACTCTCAGTTTTGGTGGCTGTTGATAGAGAATGAGGTGGTTTTCAGGAAGGACTGGGCACGAGTGTAGTGTTTGGCATCTGTGCTGTAATTCTCTCTGTCTGCACCTGAATAAAGTAAGGGAACAGTACCGCAGTTGATTAAACAGTGTGGTTTATAAGCTACGTGCATAAAAAGTCATTGAACCTGTTTTGCCACTGGGGCGTGTATATCTTGGTGTGTCCTGTCCTGTTAAGTTTTAGTTTTCCCTACTTCCTTGATTCTAGTATAAAGCTTATGATACTTTTTATTAAGCTTTTTTATGAACACAGGCAAAAGTTCCTTATGATGCTGGCTAAGTAGCTTCTTTCTAAAGAAGTTCAGTTTTCATTGCTTCTCTTTTTTGTATGTGTGTGCCTGAGCATGTTCACATAAGGGGTGGTACATGTACAGACATGAGCTTTTAGGGGTCCCAATGTCAACGTCGGTGTCTTTCCCAGCTTCACTCACCCCTTATATATGGGCGGAGGGAGGGTACCCTGTTATCTCTAGAGCTGCTGGTTCAGCTAGTCTGGCTGGTCCTAGCTTTCTCTGGCTAGTCTAAATCCTCCTGTCTCTGACTGGGGATGACAGACAGGAGGCCATGACCACCCAACTTTCACTAGACATCTGGAGATCCCAACTTCAGTCTTCAAGCTCTCCAAGCAATTGCTTCACTCATACTATTCCAGAAGTCCTTCATTGTTTCTCCAGACATGTTTAACTGCATTTTCTTCTTGCCAACTAGTTAGTTGTTTTAAATCAATGTATTCCAACTTTAATCTGGTTTTCAGAGCATATGACTCAGAGCAGTGTTGCCTTTTTGAAGATAAAGAGTGTGGGCCATTGTCCAGTTACCCATTTTGTAAGTCATAAATGTTCAAACCAGAGGATGTAACTTTTGCCTTATTAATACAAAATATTTTTGTATAGGCGCAGTGCTACATGACGTAGGAACTTCATGAATCAACTGGGGCTCTTGTTAGGGAAGTATGTAGTACCTCATAGATCATATGACATAGGCTTTGCTCATCACCATCTCTAGTAGGCTGTGGGGTGAGGTCCACCTGTTGCTCCAGAACCTCACTCAGAGTGCAGAAACACACCTGAGTCATATATTAACTGTAGCCTGTCCACCCCAATGAGTGGCAGCCTAGCTTTCTCGTCCAATTCCTCTCCCATAAGTTAGATTGGCATTTCCAAAAGCCTACTGCTTGTTTCTCTCATTTCTCTGTAACTCTAATAACTTTTCAAAGACAGTATCTTCTCTTATCAATGACCCTCCTTGTCAGGGTTCATGCCTCCTGAATAGTACTCTTCAGGCTGGAATGGTTCTCTTATGTTTTTATTTGACTTTTCTTTAATATATGTTCCAAATACTATATGATGTGGATAAATAGCAATTGAATGGGATTGCCCTCTATTTTTGCTTTAATCGTGTTGTCATTTTGTTTTGACAACCCTCCCCTAGCCCTGCCCTCGGGTCAAGGGAGGCTTTGGTATCTTGTTTTCCTCTAGAGGGATTAGACCCTAGTATAAAAGGTGTCTGTTCTAGTCCTTACTGCTTTCAATTTTTAGGGGTTGTAAAATCCCATGTCTTTTTGCTTCTTTGTTTTGTTGGAGGTGTTTTTTCCAGCTGCATTCTAAATGTGTCTTTGTGAACTTGGCCCATTCATAGTTCATCACCTGAGTCCCAGCCTCAAATTAGCCTAATATGCCACATCCATTTGAAGACCATACATTGCTCCACTCACGAAGACCAATGGCACAACCGCTCTAAATTGCTGTTTGCCTGGGTTACTGTCTTTCCTGTTTATATCCTTAAAATTCCATATTACTTAGGCTCTTATTTATTTTCCCTGACATCTATTCAGATGATCTTAGTAGGCTTGCCTGCTGGTCTGGTCCCACTGCCACATCAGCCCCCAATAATATTAATCGAGACTCTGTATTTGATATAATTCTGCTGGCCAGTTACTAGGTTTATCGTGCTAGCTCTGTCTTAATTATTAACCCATTTCTATTAATCTAAGTACTTCCACGTGATCTCATCTTACCAGAGAGAGGCCGGTATTCCATTTTCCAGTCTCTCCATGCTGACCCTCCTACTACTTCCCTCTTCCTAGTCTCCTAGTCCCACCTATCTTGCTTTCCTATTGGCCAACAGTGCTTTATTCATTAACCAATATGAGAAATATGTTTACAGAATAACATCTTCCATCATCTCCTCTTTCTTTCTTGTCTAAAAAATAAAAGAAGGGTTTTAACTCTTAGTATTAGCAAAATATATAACACAACAGTTGGTCAAATAAGTTAAATCATGGTTAACAACATTTAGTCCATTAACATCATAGGGGTAGATGTAAAGAATATATTCCATCATCTATCCTATCTTTGTCTTAAAGTCTATGTAATCCTATCTTTAATCCAACTAAGGAAAACTATAACCATAACTAGCTGTCTTCACCCATCAAAGACCACAGAAGGATAATATATAAATCCTAGAAAATGACAGAGACAACTCACTGCCTGGTCAGTCACCTGAAGTTCTCTGTAATGTTCTATCTCGTGCCCATAGGTCATGGTGTGTCTGGAAGACTCTTCAGCAAAGCAGGAAACTTTAAACTGTCTTCTTGTATTGGCAGTTTGTCAGTCACTTTTCTCTGCAACTTGTAGACTGTCAGACTCTTCCATGAAGCAGGAACCCTGTATCAATGTCCATCTTGTATCAGTAGTAACTTTTCTGTGGGTCCTGCATAACCAGTTTATACCTCATAAAGTCAAACAGTCCAGACCCCAGCAGTATCTTGTCCAAATGACTAGTCTTGCCATATTCTTTGCTAAACTCCATAACATGTTTCTTCAAGATCCATCTTCCTTTCTGATATAGTGTGTTGCCAGGAGCATTTATGTCTCACTGTTAAGAAAACCCTAAAACCACTTTAAATGCCATGATCTGTAGGTCTTTGAAAGTTTTGAAGAATGCCTAATTTATCTCAAATACATCTCTGTATATCTAGAAATATAGTAACTTAACTATAAGTTTTGGCTATTATAGAGAACTATCTATAATCTGTACTGTTATACATTTTAAAATAAGCTATATAAACACAATACCTAAACAAGCAAGAGAAATATATACATATCACAAAATTGACCTTTAAATTTGTATCAATAAATGAAAATCCATTCCAAAACAAAGTATTCATATCTATACCACAATTCCTGTTTTATTTTTAAAAGATTTATTGTGGTCATTAGCCATTTATAACCAACCCCATTTAAATGAAACAAACATTTATAAACAATATTTAATTTGGGCATCGTTTCTTTCCAAACTGCTTCCTGAAGGTAAAATTGCCATGGGGATCCTAAGAAGACGAAGAAATCCTGGCTGTAGTCTGCATAGCTGCTTAGTCCAAGCTGTTTTGAATGTTCGATCACCCATGACTCTGCTGCAGGGTGTGGTTTGATCAAACCACACTAGTTCTGGAAGGAATCCACATCTTTCATTTTATGTGGAAACAAAACTAGAAATTTTTCCCAGTAACCTTGTCCTTAGACTTAATTTTTGAAGTCAAAGCATTTTTTAAAATATATAAATTGAATTAATTTTAGCAGCATTTATTTTAACAGTTGTTGCTATTTCCTCAGCAGTCAAACTATTTAAAGATAACAGAACATCATATATTATCCAAAGTTTCTTTCAGGGCTTTCCATCTTTACGTGGCTTTTATTACTCTATTTCTTCTACTTCTATTTTTACATATTTTGAGACAGGGTCTCTGTGTAACTTTTATCTGTCCTTGAATTAACTCTTTATACCAGGTTTACTTTGAAATCACAGAGATCTGTTTGCCTCCTGCCCCTTCCAAAAAGTATTATTTGCGATGCCACTCACACCCAGCTGTTCTCTGTCTTTTAAACCATTTTATTCCCCTTTCTCCTGCCTACATATTTTAGAACATATTGTAAACCTTTTAGCTTTTTCTTAATGTGAATCTGTCTTTACTGTAAATCTTATCTTTTTCTGGTCACGAGTCTTATCTGCTAAACAACAACATTGTTAAAATTAAAGTCATAGCTGTGCTAAATTTCGGTTATCAAATGGTATGGGGGTGCTCACTGCCTTGGTTGAATTTCCCAACTCATAAACACGGTCCTAGCTCAATTTGCTTTTGCTGTCGAAAGCACCCGTTATGCTCTATACTGCCCTTAATTGGAAAATGCGTTGCACAAGACTGGCTTTGATAGGATCTGTACCACATTCTGAATCTACCTAATCTACCTTTCCTAAGCCCAACAAATGCCTCTGGATGGCTGTACTCATTGATTTTTTAATATTTTTAATATTCATTTTGTTGTTTGTTTGATTGTTTGATTGTTTTGGTCAACTTGACACAGCTTGGAAAGGGGAACTCACTGAGTAAATGCTCCATCAGATTGGTCTGTAGCCAAGTCTTACATTTTTCTGATTGATAACTGATGTTTGAGGCCCTCTAGGCAGCTGCTCCTGGGCTGTGGCATTGAGCAAGCTCAGCAAGCCACGCCACTGGAACAAGCCAGTGAGCAGCATCCTTCTGTGACCCCTGCTTCAGGTTCCACCGTGAGTTCCTGTGCCAACTTCCTTCAGTGGGATGAAGTGTGACCTAGGGGTTAATCAGAGTAAATGAAGAAAGTACCCCACCTGTGCTTTTGGTCACAGCCTTTTGTTTTTGTTTGTTTTCTGTTTTTTTAATAGTACCAAATAAACTCTAAGATAATGGCATATACATTTTCCCAACACCTTTTCTGCAAAATGTTACATGCATGGAAAGTGATGGATGGAGAAAGGAAAAGTAGCCTGTGGGGGAAGAGCAGAAAGAATAAAATACCTCATTGTCAGGTAAGAGAGAACTAGATTTCTCATTGGCCAGCAGTGCCCTTCACTTTGAAAAGATACACAGAGAGTGAGTAGAAGAAACAAACAAAATGCTTCCCCATTTCTCTTGGCATTTTAAAGATAGACATGCAGTCAAAGGCTGAAGGTACACTTCCAAGGCCTCAAAAGAATGTGTTTTCAATACAGGTGGAAAACCAACTTGCCAAAGGCCTTTACTCCACAGGCGTTGTGTCAGGATTCTGGCTTTATTGTGAGGAGACAAAGCTACTCTCCCTCCATGGAGAGCCTAAATACTAACCCCTGAAGGTTCTATGCTGTAGATTATGACACCTCTGACCAGATGCCCAGATTGGAAAGTACAGCCTCCTCTAGCTGTTTCATCAGCTGTG